>NW_028225768.1:0-171690 GCF_052327205.1 Somniosus microcephalus
GTTAATCTACAGACTGGAGCCGGGTTAATCTACAGACTGGGGGCCGGGTTAATCTACAGACTGGGGCCGGGTTAATCTACAGACTGGAGCCGGGTTAATCTACAGACTGGAGCCGGGTTAATCTACAGACTGGAGCCGGGTTAATCTACAGACTGGAGCCGGGTTAATCTACAGACTGGAGCCGGGTTAATCTACAGACTGGGGCCGGGTTAATCTACAGACTGGAGCCGGGTTAATCTACAGACTGGAGCCAGGTTAATCTACAGACTGGGGCCGGGTTAATCTACAGACTGGAGCCGGGTTAATCTACAGACTGGAGCCGGGTTAATCTACAGACTGGAGCCGGGTTAATCTACAGACTGGAGCCGGGTTAATCTACAGACTGGAGCCGGGTTAATCTTCAGACTGGGGCCGGGTTAATCTACAGACTGGGGCCGGGTTAATCTACAGACTGGAGCCGGGTTAATCTACAGACTGGAGCCGGGTTAATCTACAGACTGGAGCCGGGTTAATCTACAGACTGGAGCCGGGTTAATCTACAGACTGGAGCCGGGTTAATCTACAGACTGGGGCCGGGTTAATCTACAGACTGGAGCCGGGTTAATCTACAGACTGGAGCCGGGTTAATCTACAGACTGGAGCCGGGTTAATCTACAGACTGGAGCCGGGTTAATCTACAGACTGGAGCCGGGTTAATCTACAGACTGGAGCCGGGTTAATCTACAGACTGGAGCCGGGTTAATCTACAGACTGGAGCCGGGTTAATCTACAGACTGGAGCCGGGTTAATCTACAGACTGGAGCCGGGTTAATCTACAGACTGGAGCCGGGTTAATCTACAGACTGGAGCCGGGTTAATCTACAGACTGGAGCCGGGTTAATCTACAGACTGGGGCCGGGTTAATCTACAGACTGGGGCCGGGTTAATCTACAGACTGGGGCCGGGTTAATCTACAGACTGGGCCGGGTTAATCTACAGACTGGAGCCGGGTTAATCTACAGACTGGAGCCGGGTTAATCTACAGACTGGGAGCCGGGTTAATCTACAGACTGGAGCCGGGTTAATCTACAGACTGGAGCCGGGTTAATCTACAGACTGGAGCCGGGTTAATCTACAGACTGGAGCCGGGTTAATCTACAGACTGGAGCCGGGTTAATCTACAGACTGGAGCCGGGTTAATCTACAGACTGGGGCCGGGTTAATCTACAGACTGGGGCCGGGTTAATCTACAGACTGGAGCCGGGTTAATCTACAGACTGGAGCCGGGTTAATCTACAGACTGGAGCCGGGTTAATCTACAGACTGGGGCCGGGTTAATCTACAGACTGGAGCCGGGTTAATCTACAGACTGGAGCCGGGTTAATCTACAGACTGGAGCCGGGTTAATCTACAGACTGGAGCCCGGTTAATCTACAGACTGGAGCCGGGTTAATCTACAGACTGGAGCCGGGTTAATCTACAGACTGGGGCCGGGTTAATCTACAGACTGGGGCCGGGTTAATCTACAGACTGGAGCCGGGTTAATCTACAGACTGGAGCCGGGTTAATCTACAGACTGGAGCCGGGTTAATCTACAGACTGGGGCCGGGTTAATCTACAGACTGGGGCCGGGTTAATCTACAGACTGGGGCCGGGTTAATCTACAGACTGGAGTCGGGTTAATCTACAGACTGGGGCCGGGTTAATCTGCAGACTGGAGTCGGGTTAATCTACAGACTGGAGACGGGTTAATCTACAGACTGGAGCCGGGTTAATCTACAGACTGGGGCCGGGTTAATCTACAGACTGGGGCCGGGTTAATCTACAGACTGGAGCCGGGTTAATCTACAGACTGGAGCCGGGTTAATCTACAGACTGGAGCCGGGTTAATCTACAGACTGGGGCCGGGTTAATCTACAGAATGGAGCCGTGTTAATCTACAGACTGGGGCCGGGTTAATCTACAGATTGGAGCCGGGTTAATCGACAGACTGGGGCCGGGTTAATCGACAGACTGGAGCCGGATTAATCTGCAGACTGGAGCCGGGTTAATCTACAGACTGGGGCTGGGTTAATCTACAGACTGGAGCCGGGTTAATCTACAGACTGGAGCCGGGTTAATCTACAGACTGGGGCCGGGTTTAATCTACAGACTGAGGCTGGGTTAATCTACAGACTGGGGCCGGGTTAATCTACAGACTGGGGCCGGGTTAATCTACAGACTGGGCCGGGTTAATCTACAGACTGGGGCCGGGTTAATCTACAGACTGGAGCCGGGTTAATCTACAGACTGGAGCCGGGTTAATCTACAGACTGGAGCCGGGTTAATCTACAGACTGGAGTCGGGTTAATCTACAGACTGGAGCCGGGTTAATCTACAGACTGGAGCCGGGTTAATCTACAGACTGGAGCCGGGTTAATCTACAGACTGGAGCCAGGTTAATCTACAGACTGGAGCCGGGTTAATCTACAGACTGGAGCCGGGTTAATCTACAGACTGGAGCCGGGTTAATCTACAGACTGGAGCCGGGTTAATCTACAGACTGGAGCCGGGTTAATCGACAGACTGGGGCCGGGTTAATCTACAGAGTGGAGCCGGGTTAATCTACAGACTGGGGCCGGGTTAATCTACAGACTGGAGCTGGGTTAATCTACAGACTGGGGCCGGGTTAATCTACAGACTGGAGCCGGGTTAATATGCAGACTGGGGCCGGGTTAATCTACAGACTGGAGCTGGGTTAATCTACAGACTGGGGCCGGGTTAATCTACAGACTGGAGCCGGGTTAATCTACAGACTGGGGCCGGGTTAATCTACAGACTGGGGCCGGGTTAATCTACAGACTGGGGCTGGGTTAATCTACAGACTGGAGCCGGGTTAATCTACAGACTGGAGCCGTGTTAATCGACAGACTGGGGCCGGGTTAATCTACAGAGTGGAGCCGGGTTAATCTACAGACTGGAGCCGGGTTAATCTACAGACTGGAGCCGGGTTAATCGACAGACTGGGGCCGGGTTAATCTACAGAGTGGAGCCGGGTTAATCTACAGACTGGGGCCGGGTTAATCTACAGAGTGGAGCCGGGTTAATCTACAGACTGGGGCCGGGTTAATCTACAGACTGGAGCCGGGTTAATCTACAGACTGGAGCCGGGTTAATCTACAGACTGGAGCCGGGTTAATCTGCAGACTGGGGCCGGGTTAATCTACAGACTGGAGCCGGGTTAATCTGCAGACTGGGGCCGGGTTAATCTACAGACTGGAGCCGGGTTAATCTACAGACTGGGGCCGGGTTAATCTACAGTCTGGAGCCGGGTTAATCTACAGACTGGGGCCGGGTTAATCTACAGACTGGAGCCGGGTTAATCTACAGACTGGAGCCGGGTTAATCTACAGACTGGAGCCGGGTTAATCTACAGACTGGAGCCGGGTTAATCTACAGACTGGGGCCGGGTTAATCTACAGACTGGGGCCGGGATAATCTACAGACTGGAGCCGGGTTAATCTACAGACTGGGGCCGGGTTAATCTACAGACTGAAGCCGGGTTAATCTACAGACTGGGGCCGGGTTAATCTACAGACTGGAGCCGGGTTAATCTACAGACTGGAGCCGGGTTAATCTACAGACTGGGGCCGGGTTAATCTACAGACTGGGGCCGGGATAATCTACTGACTGGAGCTGGGTTAATCTACAGACTGGGGCCGGGTTAATCTACAGACTGGAGCCGGGTTAATCTACAGACTGGGGCCGGGTTAATCTACAGACTGGAGCCGGGTTAATCTACAGACTGGAGCCGGGTTAATCTACAGACTGGGGCCGGGTTAATCTACAGACTGGAGCCGAGTTAATCTACAGACTGGAGCCGGGTTAATCTACAGACTGGAGCCGGGTTAATCTACAGACTGGGGCCGGGTTAATCTACAGACTGAGGCCGGGTTAATCTACAGACTGGAGCCGGGTTAATCTACAGACTGGGGCTGGGTTAATCTACAGACTGGAGCCGGGTTAATCTACAGACTGGGGCTGGGTTAATCTACAGACTGAGGCCGGGTTAATCTTCAGACTGGAGCCGGGTTAATGTACAGACTGGAGCCGGGTTAATCTACAGACTGGAGCCGGGTTAATCTACAGACTGGAGCCGGGTTAATCTACAGACTGGAGCCGGGTTAATCTACAGACTGGAGCCGGGTTAATCTACAGACTGGAGCCGGGTTAATCTACAGACTGGAGTCGGGTTAATCTACAGACTGGAGCCGGGTTAATCTACAGACTGGAGCCGGGTTAATCTACAGACTGGAGCTGGGTTAATCTACAGACTGGGGCCGGGTTAATCTACAGACTGGAGCCGGGTTAATCTACAGACTGGAGCTGGGTTAATCTACAGACTGGGGCCGGGTTAATCTACAGACTGGAGCCGGGTTAATCTACAGACTGGGGCCGGGTTAATCTACAGACTGGAGCCGGGTTAATCTACAGACTGGAGCCTGGTTAATCTACAGACTGGGGCCGGGTTAATCTACAGACTGGAGCCGGGTTAATCTACAGACTGGAGCCGGGTTAATCTACAGACTGGGGCCGGGTTAATCTACAGACTGGAGCCGGGTTAATCTACAGACTGGGGCCGGGTTAATCTACAGACTGGAGCCGGGTTAATCTACAGACTGGAGCCGGGTTAATCTACAGACTGGGGCCGGGTTAATCTACAGACTGGGGCCGGGTTAATCTACAGACTGGGGCCGGGTTAATCTACAGACTGGAGCCGGGTTAATCTACAGACTGGAGCCGGGTTAATCTACAGACTGGAGCCGGGTTAATCTACAGACTGGGGCCGGGTTAATCTACAGACTGGGGCCGGGTTAATCTACTGACTGGAGCCGTGTTAATCTACAGACTGGAGCCTGGTTAATCTACAGACTGGAGCCAGGTTAATCTACAGACTGGGGCCGGGTTAATCTACAGACTGGCGCCGGGTTAATCTACAGACTGGGGCCGGGTTAATCTACTGACTGGAGCCGGGTTAATCTACAGACTGGGGCCGGGTTAATCTACAGACTGGAGCCGGGTTAATCTACAGACTGGGGCCGGGTTAATCTACAGACTGGAGCCGGGTTAATCTACAGACTGGAGCCTGGTTAATCTACAGACTGGGGCCGGGTTAATCTACAGACTGGGGCCGGGTTAATCTACAGACTGGAGCCGGGTTAATCTACAGACTGGGGCCGGGTTAATCTACAGACTGGGGCCGGGTTAATCTACAGACTGGAGCCGGGTTAATCTACAGACTGGGGCCGGGTTAATCTACAGACTGGAGCCGGGTTAATCTACAGACTGGGGCCGGGTTAATCTACAGACTGGGGCCGGGTTAATCTACAGACTGGAGCCGGGTTAATCTACAGACTGGAGCCAGGTTCATCTACAGACTGGAGCCCGGTTAATCTACAGACTGGAGCCGGGTTAATCTACAGACTGGAGCCGGGTTAATCTACAGACTAGGGCCGGGTTAATCTACAGACTGGGGCCGGGTTAATCTACAGACTGGGGCCGGGTTAATCTACAGACTGGAGCCGGGTTAATCTACAGACTGGGGCCGGGTTAATCTACAGACTGGGGCCGGGTTAATCTACAGACTGGAGCCGGGTTAATCTACAGACTGGAGCCGGGTTAATCTACAGACTGGGGCCGGGTTAATCTACAGATTGGTGCCGGGTTAATCGACAGACTGGGGCCGGGTTAATCGACAGACTGGAGCCGGATTAATCTGCAGACTGGAGCCGGGTTAATCTACAGACTGGGGCCGGGTTAATCTACAGACTGGAGCCGGGTTAATCTACAGACTGGGGCCGGGTTAATCTACAGACTGGAGCCGGGTTAATCTACAGACTGGAGCCGGGTTAATCTACAGACTGGAGCCGGGTTAATCTACAGACTGGAGCCGGGTTAATCTACAGACTGGAGCCGGGTTAATCTACAGACTGGAGCCGGGTTAATCTACAGACTGGAGCCGGGTTAATCTACAGACTGGAGCCGGGTTAATCTACAGACTGGAGCCGGGTTAATCTACAGACTGGAGCCGGGTTAATCTACAGACTGGAGCCGGGTTAATCTACAGACTGGGGCCGGGTTAATCTACAGACTGGAGCCGGGTGAATCTACAGACTGGGGCCGGGTTAATCGACAGACTGGAGCCGGGTTAATCTACAGACTGGTGCCGGGTTAATCTACTGACTGGAGCCGGGTTAATCTACAGACTGGAGCCGGGTTAATCTACAGACTGGGGCCGGGTTAATCGACAGACTGGAGCCGGGTTAATCTACAGACTGGAGCAGGGTTAATCTACAGACTGGGGCCGGGTTAATCTACAGACTGGAGCCGGGTTAATCTACAGACTGGAGCCGGGTTAATCTACAGACTGGAGCCGGGTTAATCTACAGACTGGAGCCCGGGTTAATCTACAGACTGGGGCCGGGTTAATCTACAGACTGGAGCCGGGTTAATCTACAGACTGAGGCTGGGTTAATCTACACACTGGAGCCGGGTTAATCTACAGACTGGGGCCGGGTTAATCGACAGACTGGAGCCGGGTTAATCTACAGACTGGGGCCGGGTTAATCGACAGACTGGAGCCGGATTAATCTACAGACTGGAGCCGGGTTAATCTACAGACCGGAGCCGGGTTAATCTACAGACTGGAGCCGGGTTAATCTACAGACTGGAGCCGGGTTAATCTACAGATTGGGGCCGGGTTAATCTACAGACTGGACCCGGGTTAATCTACAGACTGGAGCCGGGTTAATCTACAGACTGGGGCCGGGTTAATCTACAGACTGGTGCCGGGTTAATCTACAGACTGGAGCCGGGTTAATCTACGGACTGGAGCCGGGTTAATCTGCAGACTGGAGCCGGGTTAATCTACAGACTGGAGCCGGGTTAATCTACAGACTGGAGCCGTGTTAATCTACAGGCTGGAGCCGGGTTAATCTACAGACTGGAGCCGGGTTAATCTACAGACTGGAGCCGGGTTAATCTACAGACTGGAGCCGGGTTAATCTACAGACTGGGGCCGGGTTAATCTACAGACTGGAGCCGGGTGAATCTACAGACTGGGGCCGGGTTAATCTACAGACTGGAGCCGGGTTAATCTACAGACTGGAGCCGGGTTAATCTACAGACTGGAGCCGGATTAATCTACAGACTGGAGCCGGGTTAATCTACAGACTGGAGCCGGGTGAATCTACAGACTGGGGCCGGGTTAATCTACAGACTGGAGCCGGGTTAATCTACAGACTGGAGCCGGGTTAATCTACAGACTGGAGCCGGATTAATCTACAGACTGGAGCCGGGTTAATCTACAGACTGGGGCCGGGTTAATCTACAGACTGGGTTCGGGTTAATCTACAGACTGGAGCCGGGTTAATCTACAGACTGGAGCCGGGTTAATCTACAGACTGGGGCCGGGTTAATCTACAGACTGGGGACGGGTTAGTCTACAGACTGGAGCCGGGATAATCTACAGACTGGGGCCGGGTTAATCTACAGACTGGAGCCGGGTTAATCTACAGACTGGAGCCGGGTGAATCTACAGACTGGAGCGGGGTTAATCTACAGACTGGGGCCGGGTTAATCTACAGACTGGAGCCGGGTTAATCTACAGACTGGAGCCGGGTTAATCTACAGACTGGAGCCGGATTAATCTACAGACTGGAGCCGGGTTAATCTACAGACTGGGGCCGGGTTAATCTACAGACTGGGTTCGGGTTAATCTACAGACTGGAGCCGGGTTAATCTACAGACTGGAGCCGGGTTAATCTACAGACTGGGGCCGGGTTAATCTACAGACTGGGGACGGGTTAGTCTACAGACTGGAGCCGGGATAATCTACAGACTGGGGCCGGGTTAATCTACAGGCTGGGGCCGGGATAATCTACAGGCTGGGGCCGGGATAATCTACAGACTGGAGCCGGGTTAATCTACAGACTGGGGCCGGGTTAATCTACAGACTGGAGCCGGGTTAATCTACAGACTGGAGCCGGGTTAATCTACAGACTGGGGCCGGGTTAATCTACAGACTGGAGCCGAGTTAATCTACAGACTGGAGCCGGGTTAATCTACAGACTGGAGCCGGGTTAATCTACAGACTGGGGCCGGGTTAATCTACAGACTGAGGCCGGGTTAATCTACAGACTGGAGCCGGGTTAATCTACAGACTGGGGCTGGGTTAATCTACAGACTGGAGCCGGGTTAATCTACAGACTGGGGCTGGGTTAATCTACAGACTGAGGCCGGGTTAATCTTCAGACTGGAGCCGGGTTAATCTACAGACTGGAGCCGGGTTAATCTACAGACTGGAGCCGGGTTAATCTACAGACTGGAGCCGGGTTAATCTACAGACTGGAGCCGGGTTAATCTACAGACTGGAGCCGGGTTAATCTACAGACTGGAGCCGGGTTAATCTACAGACTGGAGTCGGGTTAATCTACAGACTGGAGCCGGGTTAATCTACAGACTGGAGCCGGGTTAATCTACAGACTGGAGCTGGGTTAATCTACAGACTGGGGCCGGGTTAATCTACAGACTGGAGCCGGGTTAATCTACAGACTGGAGCTGGGTTAATCTACAGACTGGGGCCGGGTTAATCTACAGACTGGAGCCGGGTTAATCTACAGACTGGGGCCGGGTTAATCTACAGACTGGAGCCGGGTTAATCTACAGACTGGAGCCTGGTTAATCTACAGACTGGGGCCGGGTTAATCTACAGACTGGAGCCGGGTTAATCTACAGACTGGAGCCGGGTTAATCTACAGACTGGGGCCGGGTTAATCTACAGACTGGAGCCGGGTTAATCTACAGACTGGGGCCGGGTTAATCTACAGACTGGAGCCGGGTTAATCTACAGACTGGAGCCGGGTTAATCTACAGACTGGAGCCGGGTTAATCTACAGACTGGAGCCCGGGTTAATCTACAGACTGGGGCCGGGTTAATCTACAGACTGGAGCCGGGTTAATCTACAGACTGAGGCTGGGTTAATCTACACACTGGAGCCGGGTTAATCTACAGACTGGGGCCGGGTTAATCGACAGACTGGAGCCGGGTTAATCTACAGACTGGGGCCGGGTTAATCTACAGACTGGAGCCGGGTTAATCTACAGACTGGAGCCGGGTTAATCTACAGACTGGAGCCGGGTTAATCTACAGACTGGAGCCCGGGTTAATCTACAGACTGGGGCCGGGTTAATCTACAGACTGGAGCCGGGTTAATCTACAGACTGAGGCTGGGTTAATCTACACACTGGAGCCGGGTTAATCTACAGACTGGGGCCGGGTTAATCGACAGACTGGAGCCGGGTTAATCTACAGACTGGGGCCGGGTTAATCGACAGACTGGAGCCGGATTAATCTACAGACTGGAGCCGGGTTAATCTACAGACCGGAGCCGGGTTAATCTACAGACTGGAGCCGGGTTAATCTACAGACTGGAGCCGGGTTAATCTACAGATTGGGGCCGGGTTAATCTACAGACTGGACCCGGGTTAATCTACAGACTGGAGCCGGGTTAATCTACAGACTGGGGCCGGGTTAATCTACAGACTGGTGCCGGGTTAATCTACAGACTGGAGCCGGGTTAATCTACGGACTGGAGCCGGGTTAATCTGCAGACTGGAGCCGGGTTAATCTACAGACTGGAGCCGGGTTAATCTACAGACTGGAGCCGTGTTAATCTACAGGCTGGAGCCGGGTTAATCTACAGACTGGAGCCGGGTTAATCTACAGACTGGAGCCGGGTTAATCTACAGACTGGAGCCGGGTTAATCTACAGACTGGGGCCGGGTTAATCTACAGACTGGAGCCGGGTGAATCTACAGACTGGGGCCGGGTTAATCTACAGACTGGAGCCGGGTTAATCTACAGACTGGAGCCGGGTTAATCTACAGACTGGAGCCGGATTAATCTACAGACTGGAGCCGGGTTAATCTACAGACTGGAGCCGGGTGAATCTACAGACTGGGGCCGGGTTAATCTACAGACTGGAGCCGGGTTAATCTACAGACTGGAGCCGGGTTAATCTACAGACTGGAGCCGGATTAATCTACAGACTGGAGCCGGGTTAATCTACAGACTGGGGCCGGGTTAATCTACAGACTGGGTTCGGGTTAATCTACAGACTGGAGCCGGGTTAATCTACAGACTGGAGCCGGGTTAATCTACAGACTGGGGCCGGGTTAATCTACAGACTGGGGACGGGTTAGTCTACAGACTGGAGCCGGGATAATCTACAGACTGGGGCCGGGTTAATCTACAGACTGGAGCCGGGTTAATCTACAGACTGGAGCCGGGTGAATCTACAGACTGGAGCGGGGTTAATCTACAGACTGGGGCCGGGTTAATCTACAGACTGGAGCCGGGTTAATCTACAGACTGGAGCCGGGTTAATCTACAGACTGGAGCCGGATTAATCTACAGACTGGAGCCGGGTTAATCTACAGACTGGGGCCGGGTTAATCTACAGACTGGGTTCGGGTTAATCTACAGACTGGAGCCGGGTTAATCTACAGACTGGAGCCGGGTTAATCTACAGACTGGGGCCGGTTTAATCTACAGACTGGGGACGGGTTAGTCTACAGACTGGAGCCGGGATAATCTACAGACTGGGGCCGGGTTAATCTACAGGCTGGGGCCGGGATAATCTACAGGCTGGGGCCGGGATAATCTACAGACTGGAGCCGGGTTAATCTACAGACTGGGGCCGGGTTAATCTACAGACTGGAGCCGGGTTAATCTACAGACTGGAGCCGGGTTAATCTACAGACTGGGGCCGGGTTAATCTACAGACTGGAGCCGAGTTAATCTACAGACTGGAGCCGGGTTAATCTACAGACTGGAGCCGGGTTAATCTACAGACTGGGGCCGGGTTAATCTACAGACTGAGGCCGGGTTAATCTACAGACTGGAGCCGGGTTAATCTACAGACTGGGGCTGGGTTAATCTACAGACTGGAGCCGGGTTAATCTACAGACTGGGGCTGGGTTAATCTACAGACTGAGGCCGGGTTAATCTTCAGACTGGAGCCGGGTTAATCTACAGACTGGAGCCGGGTTAATCTACAGACTGGAGCCGGGTTAATCTACAGACTGGAGCCGGGTTAATCTACAGACTGGAGCCGGGTTAATCTACAGACTGGAGCCGGGTTAATCTACAGACTGGAGCCGGGTTAATCTACAGACTGGAGTCGGGTTAATCTACAGACTGGAGCCGGGTTAATCTACAGACTGGAGCCGGGTTAATCTACAGACTGGAGCTGGGTTAATCTACAGACTGGGGCCGGGTTAATCTACAGACTGGAGCCGGGTTAATCTACAGACTGGAGCTGGGTTAATCTACAGACTGGGGCCGGGTTAATCTACAGACTGGAGCCGGGTTAATCTACAGACTGGGGCCGGGTTAATCTACAGACTGGAGCCGGGTTAATCTACAGACTGGAGCCTGGTTAATCTACAGACTGGGGCCGGGTTAATCTACAGACTGGAGCCGGGTTAATCTACAGACTGGAGCCGGGTTAATCTACAGACTGGGGCCGGGTTAATCTACAGACTGGAGCCGGGTTAATCTACAGACTGGGGCCGGGTTAATCTACAGACTGGAGCCGGGTTAATCTACAGACTGGAGCCGGGTTAATCTACAGACTGGGGCCGGGTTAATCTACAGACTGGGGCCGGGTTAATCTACAGACTGGGGCCGGGTTAATCTACAGACTGGAGCCGGGTTAATCTACAGACTGGAGCCTGGTTAATCTACAGACTGGAGCCGGGTTAATCTACAGACTGGGGCCGGGTTAATCTACAGACTGGGGCCGGGTTAATCTACTGACTGGAGCCGTGTTAATCTACAGACTGGAGCCTGGTTAATCTACAGACTGGAGCCAGGTTAATCTACAGACTGGGGCCGGGTTAATCTACAGACTGGCGCCGGGTTAATCTACAGACTGGGGCCGGGTTAATCTACTGACTGGAGCCGGGTTAATCTACAGACTGGGGCCGGGTTAATCTACAGACTGGAGCCGGGTTAATCTACAGACTGGGGCCGGGTTAATCTACAGACTGGAGCCGGGTTAATCTACAGACTGGAGCCTGGTTAATCTACAGACTGGGGCCGGGTTAATCTACAGACTGGGGCCGGGTTAATCTACAGACTGGAGCCGGGTTAATCTACAGACTGGGGCCGGGTTAATCTACAGACTGGGGCCGGGTTAATATACAGACTGGAGCCGGGTTAATCTACAGACTGGGGCCGGGTTAATCTACAGACTGGAGCCGGGTTAATCTACAGACTGGGGCCGGGTTAATCTACAGACTGGGGCCGGGTTAATCTACAGACTGGAGCCGGGTTAATCTACAGACTGGAGCCAGGTTCATCTACAGACTGGAGCCCGGTTAATCTACAGACTGGAGCCGGGTTAATCTACAGACTGGAGCCGGGTTAATCTACAGACTAGGGCCGGGTTAATCTACAGACTGGGGCCGGGTTAATCTACAGACTGGGGCCGGGTTAATCTACAGACTGGAGCCGGGTTAATCTACAGACTGGGGCCGGGTTAATCTACAGACTGGGGCCGGGTTAATCTACAGACTGGAGCCGGGTTAATCTACAGACTGGAGCCGGGTTAATCTACAGACTGGGGCCGGGTTAATCTACAGATTGGTGCCGGGTTAATCGACAGACTGGGGCCGGGTTAATCGACAGACTGGAGCCGGATTAATCTGCAGACTGGAGCCGGGTTAATCTACAGACTGGGGCCGGGTTAATCTACAGACTGGAGCCGGGTTAATCTACAGACTGGGGCCGGGTTAATCTACAGACTGGAGCCGGGTTAATCTACAGACTGGAGCCGGGTTAATCTACAGACTGGAGCCGGGTTAATCTACAGACTGGAGCCGGGTTAATCTACAGACTGGAGCCGGGTTAATCTACAGACTGGAGCCGGGTTAATCTACAGACTGGAGCCGGGTTAATCTACAGACTGGAGCCGGGTTAATCTACAGACTGGAGCCGGGTTAATCTACAGACTGGAGCCGGGTTAATCTACAGACTGGAGCCGGGTTAATCTACAGACTGGGGCCGGGTTAATCTACAGACTGGAGCCGGGTGAATCTACAGACTGGGGCCGGGTTAATCGACAGACTGGAGCCGGGTTAATCTACAGACTGGTGCCGGGTTAATCTACTGACTGGAGCCGGGTTAATCTACAGACTGGAGCCGGGTTAATCTACAGACTGGGGCCGGGTTAATCGACAGACTGGAGCCGGGTTAATCTACAGACTGGAGCAGGGTTAATCTACAGACTGGGGCCGGGTTAATCTACAGACTGGAGCCGGGTTAATCTACAGACTGGAGCCGGGTTAATCTACAGACTGGAGCCGGGTTAATCTACAGACTGGAGCCCGGGTTAATCTACAGACTGGGGCCGGGTTAATCTACAGACTGGAGCCGGGTTAATCTACAGACTGAGGCTGGGTTAATCTACACACTGGAGCCGGGTTAATCTACAGACTGGGGCCGGGTTAATCGACAGACTGGAGCCGGGTTAATCTACAGACTGGGGCCGGGTTAATCGACAGACTGGAGCCGGATTAATCTACAGACTGGAGCCGGGTTAATCTACAGACCGGAGCCGGGTTAATCTACAGACTGGAGCCGGGTTAATCTACAGACTGGAGCCGGGTTAATCTACAGATTGGGGCCGGGTTAATCTACAGACTGGACCCGGGTTAATCTACAGACTGGAGCCGGGTTAATCTACAGACTGGGGCCGGGTTAATCTACAGACTGGTGCCGGGTTAATCTACAGACTGGAGCCGGGTTAATCTACGGACTGGAGCCGGGTTAATCTGCAGACTGGAGCCGGGTTAATCTACAGACTGGAGCCGGGTTAATCTACAGACTGGAGCCGTGTTAATCTACAGGCTGGAGCCGGGTTAATCTACAGACTGGAGCCGGGTTAATCTACAGACTGGAGCCGGGTTAATCTACAGACTGGAGCCGGGTTAATCTACAGACTGGGGCCGGGTTAATCTACAGACTGGAGCCGGGTTAATCTACAGACTGGAGCCGGGTGAATCTACAGACTGGGGCCGGGTTAATCTACAGACTGGAGCCGGGTTAATCTACAGACTGGAGCCGGGTTAATCTACAGACTGGAGCCGGATTAATCTACAGACTGGAGCCGGGTTAATCTACAGACTGGAGCCGGGTGAATCTACAGACTGGGGCCGGGTTAATCTACAGACTGGAGCCGGGTTAATCTACAGACTGGAGCCGGGTTAATCTACAGACTGGAGCCGGATTAATCTACAGACTGGAGCCGGGTTAATCTACAGACTGGGGCCGGGTTAATCTACAGACTGGGTTCGGGTTAATCTACAGACTGGAGCCGGGTTAATCTACAGACTGGAGCCGGGTTAATCTACAGACTGGGGCCGGGTTAATCTACAGACTGGGGACGGGTTAGTCTACAGACTGGAGCCGGGATAATCTACAGACTGGGGCCGGGTTAATCTACAGACTGGAGCCGGGTTAATCTACAGACTGGAGCCGGGTGAATCTACAGACTGGAGCGGGGTTAATCTACAGACTGGGGCCGGGTTAATCTACAGACTGGAGCCGGGTTAATCTACAGACTGGAGCCGGGTTAATCTACAGACTGGAGCCGGATTAATCTACAGACTGGAGCCGGGTTAATCTACAGACTGGGGCCGGGTTAATCTACAGACTGGGTTCGGGTTAATCTACAGACTGGAGCCGGGTTAATCTACAGACTGGAGCCGGGTTAATCTACAGACTGGGGCCGGGTTAATCTACAGACTGGGGACGGGTTAGTCTACAGACTGGAGCCGGGATAATCTACAGACTGGGGCCGGGTTAATCTACAGGCTGGGGCCGGGATAATCTACAGGCTGGGGCCGGGATAATCTACAGACTGGAGCCGGGTTAATCCGCAGACTGGGGCCGGGTTAATCTACAGACTGGAGCCGGGTTAATCGACAGACTGGAGCCGGGTTAATCTACAGACTGGCGCCGGGTTAATCTACAGACTGGGGCCGGGTTAATCTACAGACTGGGGCCGGGTTAATCTACAGACTGGAGCCGGGTTAATCTACCGACTGGAGCCGGGTTAATCTACCGACTGGAGCCGGGTTAATCTACTGACTGGAGCCGGGTTAATCTACAGACTGGAGCCGGGTTAATCTACAGACTGGAGCCGGGTTAATCCACAGACTGGGGCCGGGTTAATCTACAGACTGGAGCCGGGTTAATCTACAGACTGGAGCCGGGTTAATCTACAGACTGGGGCCGGGTTAATCTACAGACTGGAGCCGGGTTAATCTACAGACTGGAGCCGGGTTAATCTACAGACTGGAGCCGGGTTAATCTACAGACTGGGGCCGGGTTAATCTACAGACTGGAGCCAGGTTAATCTACAGACTGGAGCCGGGTTAATCCACTGACTGGGGCCGGGTTAATCTACAGACTGGAGCCGGGTTAATCTACAGACTGGGGCCGGGTTAATCTACAGACTGGAGCCGCGTTAATCTGCAGACTGGGGCTGGGTTAATCTACAGACTGGAGCCGGGTTAATCTACAGACTGGAGCCGGGTTAATCTACAGACTGGAGCCGGGTTAATCTACAGACTGGAGTCGGGTTAATCGACAGACTGGAGTCGGGTTAATCTACAGACTGGAGTCAGTTTAATCTACAGACTGGAGCCGGGTTAATCTGCAGACTGGAGCCGGGTTAATCTACAGACTGGAGCCGGGTTAATCTACAGACTGGAGCCGGGTTAATCTACAGACTGGAGCCGGGTTAATCTACAGACTGGGGCCGGGTTAATCTACAGACTGGAGCCGGGTTAATCTACAGACTGGAGTCGGGTTAATCTACAGACTGGAGCCGGGTTAATCTACAGACTGGAGCCGGGTTAATCTACAGACTGGGGCCGGGTTAATCTACAGACTGGGGCCGGGTTAATCCACAGACTGGAGCCGGGTTAATCTACAGACTGGGGCCGGGTAAATCTACAGACTGGAGCCGGGTTAATCTACAGACTGGAGCCGGGTTAATCTACAGACTGGGGCCGGGTTAATCGACAGACTGGAGCCGGGTTAATCTACAGACTGGGGCCGGGTTAATCTACAGACTGGAGCCGGGTTAATCTACAGACTGGAGCCGGGTTAATCTACAGACTGGGGCCGGGTTAATCTACAGACTGGAGCCGGGTTAATCTACAGACTGGGGCCGGGTTAATCTACAGACTGGAGCCGGGATAATCTACAGACTGGAGCCGGGTTAATCTACAGACTGGAGCCGGGTTAATCTACAGACTGGGGCTGGGTTAATCTACAGACTGGGGCCGGGTTAATCTACAGACTGGAGCCGGGATAATCTACAGACTGGAGCCGGGTTAATCTACAGACTGGAGCCGGGTTAATCTACAGACTGGGGCTGGGTTAATCTACAGACTGGGGCCGGGTTAATCTACAGACTGGGGCCGGGTTAATCTACAGACTGGAGCCGGGTTAATCTACAGACTGGAGCCGGGTTAATCTACAGACTGGAGCCGGGTTAATCTACAGACTGGAGCCGGGTTAATCTACAGACTGGAGCAGGGTTAATCTACAGACTGTGGCCGGGTTAATCTACAGACTGGAGCCGGGTTAATCTACAGACTGGAGCCGGGTTAATCTACAGACTGGAGCCGGGTTAATCTACAGACTGGGGCCGGGTTAATCTACAGACTGGGGCCGGGTTAATCTACAGACTGGAGCCGGGTTAATCTACAGACTGGGGCCGGGTTAATCTACAGACTGGAGCCGGGTTAATCTACAGACTGGGGCCGGGTTAATCCACAGACTGGAGCCGGGTTAATCTACCGACTGGAGCCGGGTTAATCTACAGACTGGAGCCGGGTTAATCTACAGACTGGAGCCGGGTTAATCTACAGACTGGAGCCGGGTTAATCTACAGACTGGAGCCCGGTTAATCTACAGACTGGAGCCGGGTTAATCTACAGACTGGAGCCGGGTTAATCTACAGACTGGGGCCGGGTTAATCTACAGACTGGGGCCGGGTTAATCTACAGACTGGAGCCGGGTTAATCTACAGACTGGAGCCGGGTTAATCTACAGACTGGAGCCGGGTTAATCTACAGACTGGGGCCGGGTTAATCTACAGACTGGGGCCGGGTTAATCTACAGACTGGGGCCGGGTTAATCTACAGACTGGAGTCGGGTTAATCTACAGACTGGGGCCGGGTTAATCTGCAGACTGGAGTCGGGTTAATCTACAGACTGGAGACGGGTTAATCTACAGACTGGAGCCGGGTTAATCTACAGACTGGGGCCGGGTTAATCTACAGACTGGGGCCGGGTTAATCTACAGACTGGAGCCGGGTTAATCTACAGACTGGAGCCGGGTTAATCTACAGACTGGAGCCGGGTTAATCTACAGACTGGGGCCGGGTTAATCTACAGAATGGAGCCGTGTTAATCTACAGACTGGGGCCGGGTTAATCTACAGATTGGAGCCGGGTTAATCGACAGACTGGGGCCGGGTTAATCGACAGACTGGAGCCGGATTAATCTGCAGACTGGAGCCGGGTTAATCTACAGACTGGGGCTGGGTTAATCTACAGACTGGAGCCGGGTTAATCTACAGACTGGAGCCGGGTTAATCTACAGACTGGGGCCGGGTTAATCTACAGACTGAGGCCGGGTTAATCTACAGACTGGAGCCGGGTTAATCTACAGACTGGAGCCGGGTTAATCTACAGACTGGAGCCGGGTTAATCTACAGCCTGGAGCCCGGGTTAATCTACAGACTGGGGCCGGGTTAATCTACAGACTGGAGCCGGGTTAATCTACAGACTGAGGCTGGGTTAATCTACACACTGGAGCCGGGTTAATCTACAGACTGGGGCCGGGTTAATCGACAGACTGGAGCCGGGTTAATCTACAGACTGGGGCCGGGTTAATCGACAGACTGGAGCCGGATTAATCTACAGACTGGAGCCGGGTTAATCTACAGACCGGAGCCGGGTTAATCTACAGACTGGAGCCGGGTTAATCTACAGACTGGAGCCGGGTTAATCTACAGATTGGGGCCGGGTTAATCTACAGACTGGACCCGGGTTAATCTACAGACTGGAGCCGGGTTAATCTACAGACTGGGGCCGGGTTAATCTACAGACTGGTGCCGGGTTAATCTACAGACTGGAGCCGGGTTAATCTACGGACTGGAGCCGGGTTAATCTGCAGACTGGAGCCGGGTTAATCTACAGACTGGAGCCGGGTTAATCTACAGACTGGAGCCGTGTTAATCTACAGGCTGGAGCCGGGTTAATCTACAGACTGGAGCCGGGTTAATCTACAGACTGGAGCCGGGTTAATCTACAGACTGGAGCCGGGTTAATCTACAGACTGGGGCCGGGTTAATCTACAGACTGGAGCCGGGTTAATCTACAGACTGGAGCCGGGTGAATCTACAGACTGGGGCCGGGTTAATCTACAGACTGGAGCCGGGTTAATCTACAGACTGGAGCCGGGTTAATCTACAGACTGGAGCCGGATTAATCTACAGACTGGAGCCGGGTTAATCTACAGACTGGAGCCGGGTGAATCTACAGACTGGGGCCGGGTTAATCTACAGACTGGAGCCGGGTTAATCTACAGACTGGAGCCGGGTTAATCTACAGACTGGAGCCGGATTAATCTACAGACTGGAGCCGGGTTAATCTACAGACTGGGGCCGGGTTAATCTACAGACTGGGTTCGGGTTAATCTACAGACTGGAGCCGGGTTAATCTACAGACTGGAGCCGGGTTAATCTACAGACTGGGGCCGGGTTAATCTACAGACTGGGGACGGGTTAGTCTACAGACTGGAGCCGGGATAATCTACAGACTGGGGCCGGGTTAATCTACAGACTGGAGCCGGGTTAATCTACAGACTGGAGCCGGGTGAATCTACAGACTGGAGCGGGGTTAATCTACAGACTGGGGCCGGGTTAATCTACAGACTGGAGCCGGGTTAATCTACAGACTGGAGCCGGGTTAATCTACAGACTGGAGCCGGATTAATCTACAGACTGGAGCCGGGTTAATCTACAGACTGGGGCCGGGTTAATCTACAGACTGGGTTCGGGTTAATCTACAGACTGGAGCCGGGTTAATCTACAGACTGGAGCCGGGTTAATCTACAGACTGGGGCCGGGTTAATCTACAGACTGGGGACGGGTTAGTCTACAGACTGGAGCCGGGATAATCTACAGACTGGGGCCGGGTTAATCTACAGGCTGGGGCCGGGATAATCTACAGGCTGGGGCCGGGATAATCTACAGACTGGAGCCGGGTTAATCCGCAGACTGGGGCCGGGTTAATCTACAGACTGGAGCCGGGTTAATCGACAGACTGGAGCCGGGTTAATCTACAGACTGGCGCCGGGTTAATCTACAGACTGGGGCCGGGTTAATCTACAGACTGGGGCCGGGTTAATCTACAGACTGGAGCCGGGTTAATCTACCGACTAGAGCCGGGTTAATCTACCGACTGGAGCCGGGTTAATCTACTGACTGGAGCCGGGTTAATCTACAGACTGGAGCCGGGTTAATCTACAGACTGGAGCCGGGTTAATCCACAGACTGGGGCCGGGTTAATCTACAGACTGGAGCCGGGTTAATCTACAGACTGGAGCCGGGTTAATCTACAGACTGGGGCCGGGTTAATCTACAGACTGGAGCCGGGTTAATCTACAGACTGGAGCCGGGTTAATCTACAGACTGGAGCCGGGTTAATCTACAGACTGGGGCCGGGTTAATCTACAGACTGGAGCCAGGTTAATCTACAGACTGGAGCCGGGTTAATCCACTGACTGGGGCCGGGTTAATCTACAGACTGGAGCCGGGTTAATCTACAGACTGGGGCCGGGTTAATCTACAGACTGGAGCCGCGTTAATCTGCAGACTGGGGCTGGGTTAATCTACAGACTGGAGCCGGGTTAATCTACAGACTGGAGCCGGGTTAATCTACAGACTGGAGCCGGGTTAATCTACAGACTGGAGTCGGGTTAATCGACAGACTGGAGTCGGGTTAATCTACAGACTGGAGTCAGTTTAATCTACAGACTGGAGCCGGGTTAATCTGCAGACTGGAGCCGGGTTAATCTACAGACTGGAGCCGGGTTAATCTACAGACTGGAGCCGGGTTAATCTACAGACTGGAGCCGGGTTAATCTACAGACTGGGGCCGGGTTAATCTACAGACTGGAGCCGGGTTAATCTACAGACTGGAGTCGGGTTAATCTACAGACTGGAGCCGGGTTAATCTACAGACTGGAGCCGGGTTAATCTACAGACTGGGGCCGGGTTAATCTACAGACTGGGGCCGGGTTAATCCACAGACTGGAGCCGGGTTAATCTACAGACTGGGGCCGGGTAAATCTATAGACTGGAGCCGGGTTAATCTACAGACTGGAGCCGGGTTAATCTACAGACTGGGGCCGGGTTAATCGACAGACTGGAGCCGGGTTAATCTACAGACTGGGGCCGGGTTAATCTACAGACTGGAGCCGGGTTAATCTACAGACTGGAGCCGGGTTAATCTACAGACTGGGGCCGGGTTAATCTACAGACTGGAGCCGGGTTAATCTACAGACTGGGGCCGGGTTAATCTACAGACTGGAGCCGGGATAATCTACAGACTGGAGCCGGGTTAATCTACAGACTGGAGCCGGGTTAATCTACAGACTGGGGCTGGGTTAATCTACAGACTGGGGCCGGGTTAATCTACAGACTGGAGCCGGGATAATCTACAGACTGGAGCCGGGTTAATCTACAGACTGGAGCCGGGTTAATCTACAGACTGGGGCTGGGTTAATCTACAGACTGGGGCCGGGTTAATCTACAGACTGGGGCCGGGTTAATCTACAGACTGGAGCCGGGTTAATCTACAGACTGGAGCCGGGTTAATCTACAGACTGGAGCCGGGTTAATCTACAGACTGGAGCCGGGTTAATCTACAGACTGGAGCAGGGTTAATCTACAGACTGTGGCCGGGTTAATCTACAGACTGGAGCCGGGTTAATCTACAGACTGGAGCCGGGTTAATCTACAGACTGGAGCCGGGTTAATCTACAGACTGGGGCCGGGTTAATCTACAGACTGGGGCCGGGTTAATCTACAGACTGGAGCCGGGTTAATCTACAGACTGGGGCCGGGTTAATCTACAGACTGGAGCCGGGTTAATCTACAGACTGGGGCCGGGTTAATCCACAGACTGGAGCCGGGTTAATCTACCGACTGGAGCCGGGTTAATCTACAGACTGGAGCCGGGTTAATCTACAGACTGGAGCCGGGTTAATCTACAGACTGGAGCCGGGTTAATCTACAGACTGGAGCCCGGTTAATCTACAGACTGGAGCCGGGTTAATCTACAGACTGGAGCCGGGTTAATCTACAGACTGGGGCCGGGTTAATCTACAGACTGGGGCCGGGTTAATCTACAGACTGGAGCCGGGTTAATCTACAGACTGGAGCCGGGTTAATCTACAGACTGGAGCCGGGTTAATCTACAGACTGGGGCCGGGTTAATCTACAGACTGGGGCCGGGTTAATCTACAGACTGGGGCCGGGTTAATCTACAGACTGGAGTCGGGTTAATCTACAGACTGGGGCCGGGTTAATCTGCAGACTGGAGTCGGGTTAATCTACAGACTGGAGACGGGTTAATCTACAGACTGGAGCCGGGTTAATCTACAGACTGGGGCCGGGTTAATCTACAGACTGGGGCCGGGTTAATCTACAGACTGGAGCCGGGTTAATCTACAGACTGGAGCCGGGTTAATCTACAGACTGGAGCCGGGTTAATCTACAGACTGGGGCCGGGTTAATCTACAGAATGGAGCCGTGTTAATCTACAGACTGGGGCCGGGTTAATCTACAGATTGGAGCCGGGTTAATCGACAGACTGGGGCCGGGTTAATCGACAGACTGGAGCCGGATTAATCTGCAGACTGGAGCCGGGTTAATCTACAGACTGGGGCTGGGTTAATCTACAGACTGGAGCCGGGTTAATCTACAGACTGGAGCCGGGTTAATCTACAGACTGGGGCCGGGTTAATCTACAGACTGAGGCTGGGTTAATCTACAGACTGGGGCCGGGTTAATCTACAGACTGGGGCCGGGTTAATCTACAGACTGGGCCGGGTTAATCTACAGACTGGGGCCGGGTTAATCTACAGACTGGAGCCGGGTTAATCTACAGACTGGAGCCGGGTTAATCTACAGACTGGAGCCGGGTTAATCTACAGACTGGAGTCGGGTTAATCTACAGACTGGAGCCGGGTTAATCTACAGACTGGAGCCGGGTTAATCTACAGACTGGAGCCGGGTTAATCTACAGACTGGAGCCAGGTTAATCTACAGACTGGAGCCGGGTTAATCTACAGACTGGAGCCGGGTTAATCTACAGACTGGAGCCGGGTTAATCTACAGACTGGAGCCGGGTTAATCTACAGACTGGAGCCGGGTTAATCGACAGACTGGGGCCGGGTTAATCTACAGAGTGGAGCCGGGTTAATCTACAGACTGGGGCCGGGTTAATCTACAGACTGGAGCTGGGTTAATCTACAGACTGGGGCCGGGTTAATCTACAGACTGGAGCCGGGTTAATATGCAGACTGGGGCCGGGTTAATCTACAGACTGGAGCTGGGTTAATCTACAGACTGGGGCCGGGTTAATCTACAGACTGGAGCCGGGTTAATCTACAGACTGGGGCCGGGTTAATCTACAGACTGGGGCCGGGTTAATCTACAGACTGGGGCTGGGTTAATCTACAGACTGGAGCCGGGTTAATCTACAGACTGGAGCCGTGTTAATCGACAGACTGGGGCCGGGTTAATCTACAGAGTGGAGCCGGGTTAATCTACAGACTGGAGCCGGGTTAATCTACAGACTGGAGCCGGGTTAATCGACAGACTGGGGCCGGGTTAATCTACAGAGTGGAGCCGGGTTAATCTACAGACTGGGGCCGGGTTAATCTACAGAGTGGAGCCGGGTTAATCTACAGACTGGGGCCGGGTTAATCTACAGACTGGAGCCGGGTTAATCTACAGACTGGAGCCGGGTTAATCTACAGACTGGAGCCGGGTTAATCTGCAGACTGGGGCCGGGTTAATCTACAGACTGGAGCCGGGTTAATCTGCAGACTGGGGCCGGGTTAATCTACAGACTGGAGCCGGGTTAATCTACAGACTGGGGCCGGGTTAATCTACAGTCTGGAGCCGGGTTAATCTACAGACTGGGGCCGGGTTAATCTACAGACTGGAGCCGGGTTAATCTACAGACTGGAGCCGGGTTAATCTACAGACTGGAGCCGGGTTAATCTACAGACTGGAGCCGGGTTAATCTACAGACTGGGGCCGGGTTAATCTACAGACTGGGGCCGGGATAATCTACAGACTGGAGCCGGGTTAATCTACAGACTGGGGCCGGGTTAATCTACAGACTGGAGCCGGGTTAATCTACAGACTGGGGCCGGGTTAATCTACAGACTGGAGCCGGGTTAATCTACAGACTGGAGCCGGGTTAATCTACAGACTGGGGCCGGGTTAATCTACAGACTGGGGCCGGGATAATCTACTGACTGGAGCTGGGTTAATCTACAGACTGGGGCCGGGTTAATCTACAGACTGGAGCCGGGTTAATCTACAGACTGGGGCCGGGTTAATCTACAGACTGGAGCCGGGTTAATCTACAGACTGGAGCCGGGTTAATCTACAGACTGGGGCCGGGTTAATCTACAGACTGGAGCCGAGTTAATCTACAGACTGGAGCCGGGTTAATCTACAGACTGGAGCCGGGTTAATCTACAGACTGGGGCCGGGTTAATCTACAGACTGAGGCCGGGTTAATCTACAGACTGGAGCCGGGTTAATCTACAGACTGGGGCTGGGTTAATCTACAGACTGGGGCCGGGTTAATCTACAGACTGGGGCCGGGTTAATCTACAGACTGGAGCCGGGTTAATCTACAGACTGGAGCCGGGTTAATCTACAGACTGGAGCCGGGTTAATCTACAGACTGGAGCCGGGTTAATCTACAGACTGGAGCAGGGTTAATCTACAGACTGTGGCCGGGTTAATCTACAGAGTGGAGCCGGGTTAATCTACAGACTGGAGCCGGGTTAATCTACAGACTGGAGCCGGGTTAATCTACAGACTGGGGCCGGGTTAATCTACAGACTGGGGCCGGGTTAATCTACAGACTGGGGCCGGGTTAATCTACAGACTGGAGCCGAGTTAATCTACAGACTGGAGCCGGGTTAATCTACAGACTGGGGCCGGGTTAATCTACAGACTGGAGCCGAGTTAATCTACAGACTGGAGCCGGGTTAATCTACAGACTGGAGCCGGGTTAATCTACAGACTGGGGCCGGGTTAATCTACAGACTGAGGCCGGGTTAATCTACAGACTGGAGCCGGGTTAATCTACAGACTGGGGCTGGGTTAATCTACAGACTGGGGCCGGGTTAATCTACAGACTGGGGCCGGGTTAATCTACAGACTGGAGCCGGGTTAATCTACAGACTGGAGCCGGGTTAATCTACAGACTGGAGCCGGGTTAATCTACAGACTGGAGCCGGGTTAATCTACAGACTGGAGCAGGGTTAATCTACAGACTGTGGCCGGGTTAATCTACAGACTGGAGCCGGGTTAATCTACAGACTGGAGCCGGGTTAATCTACAGACTGGAGCCGGGTTAATCTACAGACTGGGGCCGGGTTAATCTACAGACTGGGGCCGGGTTAATCTACAGACTGGAGCCGGGTTAATCTACAGACTGGGGCCGGGTTAATCTACAGACTGGGGACGGGTTAGTCTACAGACTGGAGCCGGGATAATCTACAGACTGGGGCCGGGTTAATCTACAGGCTGGGGCCGGGATAATCTACAGGCTGGGGCCGGGATAATCTACAGACTGGAGCCGGGTTAATCCGCAGACTGGGGCCGGGTTAATCTACAGACTGGAGCCGGGTTAATCGACAGACTGGAGCCGGGTTAATCTACAGACTGGCGCCGGGTTAATCTACAGACTGGGGCCGGGTTAATCTACAGACTGGGGCCGGGTTAATCTACAGACTGGAGCCGGGTTAATCTACCGACTGGAGCCGGGTTAATCTACCGACTGGAGCCGGGTTAATCTACTGACTGGAGCCGGGTTAATCTACAGACTGGAGCCGGGTTAATCTACAGACTGGAGCCGGGTTAATCCACAGACTGGGGCCGGGTTAATCTACAGACTGGAGCCGGGTTAATCTACAGACTGGAGCCGGGTTAATCTACAGACTGGGGCCGGGTTAATCTACAGACTGGAGCCGGGTTAATCTACAGACTGGAGCCGGGTTAATCTACAGACTGGAGCCGGGTTAATCTACAGACTGGGGCCGGGTTAATCTACAGACTGGAGCCAGGTTAATCTACAGACTGGAGCCGGGTTAATCCACTGACTGGGGCCGGGTTAATCTACAGACTGGAGCCGGGTTAATCTACAGACTGGGGCCGGGTTAATCTACAGACTGGAGCCGCGTTAATCTGCAGACTGGGGCTGGGTTAATCTACAGACTGGAGCCGGGTTAATCTACAGACTGGAGCCGGGTTAATCTACAGACTGGAGCCGGGTTAATCTACAGACTGGAGTCGGGTTAATCGACAGACTGGAGTCGGGTTAATCTACAGACTGGAGTCAGTTTAATCTACAGACTGGAGCCGGGTTAATCTGCAGACTGGAGCCGGGTTAATCTACAGACTGGAGCCGGGTTAATCTACAGACTGGAGCCGGGTTAATCTACAGACTGGAGCCGGGTTAATCTACAGACTGGGGCCGGGTTAATCTACAGACTGGAGCCGGGTTAATCTACAGACTGGAGTCGGGTTAATCTACAGACTGGAGCCGGGTTAATCTACAGACTGGAGCCGGGTTAATCTACAGACTGGGGCCGGGTTAATCTACAGACTGGGGCCGGGTTAATCCACAGACTGGAGCCGGGTTAATCTACAGACTGGGGCCGGGTAAATCTACAGACTGGAGCCGGGTTAATCTACAGACTGGAGCCGGGTTAATCTACAGACTGGGGCCGGGTTAATCGACAGACTGGAGCCGGGTTAATCTACAGACTGGGGCCGGGTTAATCTACAGACTGGAGCCGGGTTAATCTACAGACTGGAGCCGGGTTAATCTACAGACTGGGGCCGGGTTAATCTACAGACTGGAGCCGGGTTAATCTACAGACTGGGGCCGGGTTAATCTACAGACTGGAGCCGGGATAATCTACAGACTGGAGCCGGGTTAATCTACAGACTGGAGCCGGGTTAATCTACAGACTGGGGCTGGGTTAATCTACAGACTGGGGCCGGGTTAATCTACAGACTGGAGCCGGGATAATCTACAGACTGGAGCCGGGTTAATCTACAGACTGGAGCCGGGTTAATCTACAGACTGGGGCTGGGTTAATCTACAGACTGGGGCCGGGTTAATCTACAGACTGGGGCCGGGTTAATCTACAGACTGGAGCCGGGTTAATCTACAGACTGGAGCCGGGTTAATCTACAGACTGGAGCCGGGTTAATCTACAGACTGGAGCCGGGTTAATCTACAGACTGGAGCAGGGTTAATCTACAGACTGTGGCCGGGTTAATCTACAGACTGGAGCCGGGTTAATCTACAGACTGGAGCCGGGTTAATCTACAGACTGGAGCCGGGTTAATCTACAGACTGGGGCCGGGTTAATCTACAGACTGGGGCCGGGTTAATCTACAGACTGGAGCCGGGTTAATCTACAGACTGGGGCCGGGTTAATCTACAGACTGGAGCCGGGTTAATCTACAGACTGGGGCCGGGTTAATCCACAGACTGGAGCCGGGTTAATCTACCGACTGGAGCCGGGTTAATCTACAGACTGGAGCCGGGTTAATCTACAGACTGGAGCCGGGTTAATCTACAGACTGGAGCCGGGTTAATCTACAGACTGGAGCCCGGTTAATCTACAGACTGGAGCCGGGTTAATCTACAGACTGGAGCCGGGTTAATCTACAGACTGGGGCCGGGTTAATCTACAGACTGGGGCCGGGTTAATCTACAGACTGGAGCCGGGTTAATCTACAGACTGGAGCCGGGTTAATCTACAGACTGGAGCCGGGTTAATCTACAGACTGGGGCCGGGTTAATCTACAGACTGGGGCCGGGTTAATCTACAGACTGGGGCCGGGTTAATCTACAGACTGGAGTCGGGTTAATCTACAGACTGGGGCCGGGTTAATCTGCAGACTGGAGTCGGGTTAATCTACAGACTGGAGACGGGTTAATCTACAGACTGGAGCCGGGTTAATCTACAGACTGGGGCCGGGTTAATCTACAGACTGGGGCCGGGTTAATCTACAGACTGGAGCCGGGTTAATCTACAGACTGGAGCCGGGTTAATCTACAGACTGGAGCCGGGTTAATCTACAGACTGGGGCCGGGTTAATCTACAGAATGGAGCCGTGTTAATCTACAGACTGGGGCCGGGTTAATCTACAGATTGGAGCCGGGTTAATCGACAGACTGGGGCCGGGTTAATCGACAGACTGGAGCCGGATTAATCTGCAGACTGGAGCCGGGTTAATCTACAGACTGGGGCTGGGTTAATCTACAGACTGGAGCCGGGTTAATCTACAGACTGGAGCCGGGTTAATCTACAGACTGGGGCCGGGTTAATCTACAGACTGAGGCTGGGTTAATCTACAGACTGGGGCCGGGTTAATCTACAGACTGGGGCCGGGTTAATCTACAGACTGGGCCGGGTTAATCTACAGACTGGGGCCGGATTAATCTACAGACTGGAGCCGGGTTAATCTACAGACTGGAGCCGGGTTAATCTACAGACTGGAGCCGGGTTAATCTACAGACTGGAGTCGGGTTAATCTACAGACTGGAGCCGGGTTAATCTACAGACTGGAGCCGGGTTAATCTACAGACTGGAGCCGGGTTAATCTACAGACTGGAGCCCGGTTAATCTACAGACTGGAGCCGGGTTAATCTACAGACTGGAGCCGGGTTAATCTACAGACTGGAGCCGGGTTAATCTACAGACTGGAGCCGGGTTAATCGACAGACTGGGGCCGGGTTAATCTACAGAGTGGAGCCGGGTTAATCTACAGACTGGGGCCGGGTTAATCTACAGACTGGAGCTGGGTTAATCTACAGACTGGGGCCGGGTTAATCTACAGACTGGAGCCGGGTTAATATGCAGACTGGGGCCGGGTTAATCTACAGACTGGAGCTGGGTTAATCTACAGACTGGGGCCGGGTTAATCTACAGACTGGAGCCGGGTTAATCTACAGACTGGGGCCGGGTTAATCTACAGACTGGGGCCGGGTTAATCTACAGACTGGGGCTGGGTTAATCTACAGACTGGAGCCGGGTTAATCTACAGACTGGAGCCGTGTTAATCGACAGACTGGGGCCGGGTTAATCTACAGAGTGGAGCCGGGTTAATCTACAGACTGGAGCCGGGTTAATCTACAGACTGGAGCCGGGTTAATCGACAGACTGGGGCCGGGTTAATCTACAGAGTGGAGCCGGGTTAAGCTACAGACTGGGGCCGGGTTAATCTACAGAGTGGAGCCGGGTTAATCTACAGACTGGGGCCGGGTTAATCTACAGACTGGAGCCGGGTTAATCTACAGACTGGAGCCGGGTTAATCTACAGACTGGAGCCGGGTTAATCTGCAGACTGGGGCCGGGTTAATCTACAGACTGGAGCCGGGTTAATCTACAGACTGGAGCCGGGTTAATCTACAGACTGGAGCCGGGTTAATCTACAGACTGGGGCCGGGTTAATCTACAGAATGGAGCCGTGTTAATCTACAGACTGGGGCCGGGTTAATCTACAGATTGGAGCCGGGTTAATCGACAGACTGGGGCCGGGTTAATCGACAGACTGGAGCCGGATTAATCTGCAGACTGGAGCCGGGTTAATCTACAGACTGGGGCTGGGTTAATCTACAGACTGGAGCCGGGTTAATCTACAGACTGGAGCCGGGTTAATCTACAGACTGGGGCCGGGTTAATCTACAGACTGAGGCTGGGTTAATCTACAGACTGGGGCCGGGTTAATCTACAGACTGGGGCCGGGTTAATCTACAGACTGGGCCGGGTTAATCTACAGACTGGGGCCGGATTAATCTACAGACTGGAGCCGGGTTAATCTACAGACTGGAGCCGGGTTAATCTACAGACTGGAGCCGGGTTAATCTACAGACTGGAGTCGGGTTAATCTACAGACTGGAGCCGGGTTAATCTACAGACTGGAGCCGGGTTAATCTACAGACTGGAGCCGGGTTAATCTACAGACTGGAGCCCGGTTAATCTACAGACTGGAGCCGGGTTAATCTACAGACTGGAGCCGGGTTAATCTACAGACTGGAGCCGGGTTAATCTACAGACTGGAGCCGGGTTAATCGACAGACTGGGGCCGGGTTAATCTACAGAGTGGAGCCGGGTTAATCTACAGACTGGGGCCGGGTTAATCTACAGACTGGAGCTGGGTTAATCTACAGACTGGGGCCGGGTTAATCTACAGACTGGAGCCGGGTTAATATGCAGACTGGGGCCGGGTTAATCTACAGACTGGAGCTGGGTTAATCTACAGACTGGGGCCGGGTTAATCTACAGACTGGAGCCGGGTTAATCTACAGACTGGGGCCGGGTTAATCTACAGACTGGGGCCGGGTTAATCTACAGACTGGGGCTGGGTTAATCTACAGACTGGAGCCGGGTTAATCTACAGACTGGAGCCGTGTTAATCGACAGACTGGGGCCGGGTTAATCTACAGAGTGGAGCCGGGTTAATCTACAGACTGGAGCCGGGTTAATCTACAGACTGGAGCCGGGTTAATCGACAGACTGGGGCCGGGTTAATCTACAGAGTGGAGCCGGGTTAAGCTACAGACTGGGGCCGGGTTAATCTACAGAGTGGAGCCGGGTTAATCTACAGACTGGGGCCGGGTTAATCTACAGACTGGAGCCGGGTTAATCTACAGACTGGAGCCGGGTTAATCTACAGACTGGAGCCGGGTTAATCTGCAGACTGGGGCCGGGTTAATCTACAGACTGGAGCCGGGTTAATCTGCAGACTGGGGCCGGGTTAATCTACAGACTGGAGCCGGGTTAATCTACAGACTGGGGCCGGGTTAATCTACAGTCTGGAGCCGGGTTAATCTACAGACTGGGGCCGGGTTAATCTACAGACTGGAGCCGGGTTAATCTACAGACTGGAGCCGGGTTAATCTACAGACTGGAGCCGGGTTAATCTACAGACTGCAGCCGGGTTAATCTACAGACTGGGGCCGGGTTAATCTACAGACTGGGGCCGGGATAATCTACAGACTGGAGCCGGGTTAATCTACAGACTGGGGCCGGGTTAATCTACAGACTGGAGCCGGGTTAATCTACAGACTGGGGCCGGGTTAATCTACAGACTGGAGCCGGGTTAATCTACAGACTGGAGCCGGGTTAATCTACAGACTGGGGCCGGGTTAATCTACAGACTGGGGCCGGGATAATCTACTGACTGGAGCTGGGTTAATCTACAGACTGGGGCCGGGTTAATCTACAGACTGGAGCCGGGTTAATCTACAGACTGGGGCCGGGTTAATCTACAGACTGGAGCCGGGTTAATCTACAGACTGGAGCCGGGTTAATCTACAGACTGGGGCCGGGTTAATCTACAGACTGGAGCCGAGTTAATCTACAGACTGGAGCCGGGTTAATCTACAGACTGGAGCCGGGTTAATCTACAGACTGGGGCCGGGTTAATCTACAGACTGAGGCCGGGTTAATCTACAGACTGGAGCCGGGTTAATCTACAGACTGGGGCTGGGTTAATCTACAGACTGGAGCCGGGTTAATCTACAGACTGGGGCTGGGTTAATCTACAGACTGAGGCCGGGTTAATCTTCAGACTGGAGCCGGGTTAATCTACAGACTGGAGCCGGGTTAATCTACAGACTGGAGCCGGGTTAATCTACAGACTGGAGCCGGGTTAATCTACAGACTGGAGCCGGGTTAATCTACAGACTGGAGCCGGGTTAATCTACAGACTGGAGCCGGGTTAATCTACAGACTGGAGTCGGGTTAATCTACAGACTGGAGCCGGGTTAATCTACAGACTGGAGCCGGGTTAATCTACAGACTGGAGCTGGGTTAATCTACAGACTGGGGCCGGGTTAATCTACAGACTGGAGCCGGGTTAATCTACAGACTGGGGCCGGGTTAATCTACAGACTGGAGCCGGGTTAATCTACAGACTGGAGCCTGGTTAATCTACAGACTGGGGCCGGGTTAATCTACAGACTGGAGCCGGGTTAATCTACAGACTGGAGCCGGGTTAATCTACAGACTGGGGCCGGGTTAATCTACAGACTGGAGCCGGGTTAATCTACAGACTGGGGCCGGGTTAATCTACAGACTGGAGCCGGGTTAATCTACAGACTGGAGCCGGGTTAATCTACAGACTGGGGCCGGGTTAATCTACAGACTGGGGCCGGGTTAATCTACAGACTGGGGCCGGGTTAATCTACAGACTGGAGCCGGGTTAATCTACAGACTGGAGCCGGGTTAATCTACAGACTGGAGCCGGGTTAATCTACAGACTGGGGCCGGGTTAATCTACAGACTGGGGCCGGGTTAATCTACTGACTGGAGCCGTGTTAATCTACAGACTGGAGCCTGGTTAATCTACAGACTGGAGCCAGGTTAATCTACAGACTGGGGCCGGGTTAATCTACAGAATGGCGCCGGGTTAATCTACAGACTGGGGCCGGGTTAATCTACTGACTGGAGCCGGGTTAATCTACAGACTGGGGCCGGGTTAATCTACAGACTGGAGCCGGGTTAATCTACAGACTGGGGCCGGGTTAATCTACAGACTGGAGCCGGGTTAATCTACAGACTGGAGCCGGGTTAATCTACAGACTGGAGCCGGGTTAATCTACAGACTGGGGCCGGGTTAATCTACAGACTGGGGCCGGGTTAATCTACAGACTGGAGCCGGGTTAATCTACAGACTGGGGCCGGGTTAATCTACAGACTGGAGCCGGGTTAATCTACAGACTGGGGCCGGGTTAATCCACAGACTGGAGCCGGGTTAATCTAACGACTGGAGCCGGGTTAATCTACAGACTGGAGCCGGGTTAATCTACAGACTGGAGCCGGGTTAATCTACAGACTGGAGCCGGGTTAATCTACAGACTGGAGCCCGGTTAATCTACATACTGGAGCCGGGTTAATCTACAGACTGGAGCCGGGTTAATCTACAGACTGGGGCCGGGTTAATCTACAGACTGGGGCCGGGTTAATCTACAGACTGGAGCCGGGTTAATCTACAGACTGGAGCCGGGTTAATCTACAGACTGGAGCCGGGTTAATCTACAGACTGGGGCCGGGTTAATCTACAGACTGGGGCCGGGTTAATCTACAGACTGGGGCCGGGTTAATCTACAGACTGGAGTCGGGTTAATCTACAGACTGGGGCCGGGTTAATCTGCAGACTGGAGTCGGGTTAATCTACAGACTGGAGACGGGTTAATCTACAGACTGGAGCCGGGTTAATCTACAGACTGGGGCCGGGTTAATCTACAGACTGGGGCCGGGTTAATCTACAGACTGGAGCCGGGTTAATCTACAGACTGGAGCCGGGTTAATCTACAGACTGGAGCCGGGTTAATCTACAGACTGGGGCCGGGTTAATCTACAGAATGGAGCCGTGTTAATCTACAGACTGGGGCCGGGTTAATCTACAGATTGGAGCCGGGTTAATCGACAGACTGGGGCCGGGTTAATCGACAGACTGGAGCCGGATTAATCTGCAGACTGGAGCCGGGTTAATCTACAGACTGGGGCTGGGTTAATCTACAGACTGGAGCCGGGTTAATCTACAGACTGGAGCCGGGTTAATCTACAGACTGGGGCCGGGTTAATCTACAGACTGAGGCTGGGTTAATCTACAGACTGGGGCCGGGTTAATCTACAGACTGGGGCCGGGTTAATCTACAGACTGGGCCGGGTTAATCTACAGACTGGGGCCGGGTTAATCTACAGACTGGAGCCGGGTTAATCTACAGACTGGAGCCGGGTTAATCTACAGACTGGAGCCGGGTTAATCTACAGACTGGAGTCGGGTTAATCTACAGACTGGAGCCGGGTTAATCTACAGACTGGAGCCGGGTTAATCTACAGACTGGAGCCGGGTTAATCTACAGACTGGAGCCAGGTTAATCTACAGACTGGAGCCGGGTTAATCTACAGACTGGAGCCGGGTTAATCTACAGACTGGAGCCGGGTTAATCTACAGACTGGAGCCGGGTTAATCTACAGACTGGAGCCGGGTTAATCGACAGACTGGGGCCGGGTTAATCTACAGAGTGGAGCCGGGTTAATCTACAGACTGGGGCCGGGTTAATCTACAGACTGGAGCTGGGTTAATCTACAGACTGGGGCCGGGTTAATCTACAGACTGGAGCCGGGTTAATATGCAGACTGGGGCCGGGTTAATCTACAGACTGGAGCTGGGTTAATCTACAGACTGGGGCCGGGTTAATCTACAGACTGGAGCCGGGTTAATCTACAGACTGGGGCCGGGTTAATCTACAGACTGGGGCCGGGTTAATCTACAGACTGGGGCTGGGTTAATCTACAGACTGGAGCCGGGTTAATCTACAGACTGGAGCCGTGTTAATCGACAGACTGGGGCCGGGTTAATCTACAGAGTGGAGCCGGGTTAATCTACAGACTGGAGCCGGGTTAATCTACAGACTGGAGCCGGGTTAATCGACAGACTGGGGCCGGGTTAATCTACAGAGTGGAGCCGGGTTAATCTACAGACTGGGGCCGGGTTAATCTACAGAGTGGAGCCGGGTTAATCTACAGACTGGGGCCGGGTTAATCTACAGACTGGAGCCGGGTTAATCTACAGACTGGAGCCGGGTTAATCTACAGACTGGAGCCGGGTTAATCTGCAGACTGGGGCCGGGTTAATCTACAGACTGGAGCCGGGTTAATCTGCAGACTGGGGCCGGGTTAATCTACAGACTGGAGCCGGGTTAATCTACAGACTGGGGCCGGGTTAATCTACAGTCTGGAGCCGGGTTAATCTACTGACTGGGGCCGGGTTAATCTACAGACTGGAGCCGGGTTAATCTACAGACTGGAGCCGGGTTAATCTACAGACTGGAGCCGGGTTAATCTACAGACTGGAGCCGGGTTAATCTACAGACTGGGGCCGGGTTAATCTACAGACTGGGGCCGGGATAATCTACAGACTGGAGCCGGGTTAATCTACAGACTGGGGCCGGGTTAATCTACAGACTGGAGCCGGGTTAATCTACAGACTGGGGCCGGGTTAATCTACAGACTGGAGCCGGGTTAATCTACAGACTGGAGCCGGGTTAATCTACAGACTGGGGCCGGGTTAATCTACAGACTGGGGCCGGGATAATCTACTGACTGGAGCTGGGTTAATCTACAGACTGGGGCCGGGTTAATCTACAGACTGGAGCCGGGTTAATCTACAGACTGGGGCCGGGTTAATCTACAGACTGGAGCCGGGTTAATCTACAGACTGGAGCCGGGTTAATCTACAGACTGGGGCCGGGTTAATCTACAGACTGGAGCCGAGTTAATCTACAGACTGGAGCCGGGTTAATCTACAGACTGGAGCCGGGTTAATCTACAGACTGGGGCCGGGTTAATCTACAGACTGAGGCCGGGTTAATCTACAGACTGGAGCCGGGTTAATCTACAGACTGGGGCTGGGTTAATCTACAGACTGGAGCCGGGTTAATCTACAGACTGGGGCTGGGTTAATCTACAGACTGAGGCCGGGTTAATCTTCAGACTGGAGCCGGGTTAATCTACAGACTGGAGCCGGGTTAATCTACAGACTGGAGCCGGGTTAATCTACAGACTGGAGCCGGGTTAATCTACAGACTGGAGCCGGGTTAATCTACAGACTGGAGCCGGGTTAATCTACAGACTGGAGCCGGGTTAATCTACAGACTGGAGTCGGGTTAATCTACAGACTGGAGCCGGGTTAATCTACAGACTGGAGCCGGGTTAATCTACAGACTGGAGCTGGGTTAATCTACAGACTGGGGCCGGGTTAATCTACAGACTGGAGCCGGGTTAATCTACAGACTGGGGCCGGGTTAATCTACAGACTGGAGCCGGGTTAATCTACAGACTGGAGCCTGGTTAATCTACAGACTGGGGCCGGGTTAATCTACAGACTGGAGCCGGGTTAATCTACAGACTGGAGCCGGGTTAATCTACAGACTGGGGCCGGGTTAATCTACAGACTGGAGCCGGGTTAATCTACAGACTGGGGCCGGGTTAATCTACAGACTGGAGCCGGGTTAATCTACAGACTGGAGCCGGGTTAATCTACAGACTGGGGCCGGGTTAATCTACAGACTGGGGCCGGGTTAATCTACAGACTGGGGCCGGGTTAATCTACAGACTGGAGCCGGGTTAATCTACAGACTGGAGCCGGGTTAATCTACAGACTGGAGCCGGTTTAATCTACAGACTGGGGCCGGGTTAATCTACAGACTGGGGCCGGGTTAATCTACTGACTGGAGCCGTGTTAATCTACAGACTGGAGCCTGGTTAATCTACAGACTGGAGCCAGGTTAATCTACAGACTGGGGCCGGGTTAATCTACAGACTGGCGCCGGGTTAATCTACAGACTGGGGCCGGGTTAATCTACTGACTGGAGCCGGGTTAATCTACAGACTGGGGCCGGGTTAATCTACAGACTGGAGCCGGGTTAATCTACAGACTGGGGCCGGGTTAATCTACAGACTGGAGCCGGGTTAATCTACAGACTGGAGCCTGGTTAATCTACAGACTGGGGCCGGGTTAATCTACAGACTGGGGCCGGGTTAATCTACAGACTGGAGCCGGGTTAATCTACAGACTGGGGCCGGGTTAATCTACAGACTGGGGCCGGGTTAATCTACAGACTGGAGCCGGGTTAATCTACAGACTGGGGCCGGGTTAATCTACAGACTGGAGCCGGGTTAATCTACAGACTGGGGCCGGGTTAATCTACAGACTGGGGCCGGGTTAATCTACAGACTGGAGCCGGGTTAATCTACAGACTGGAGCCAGGTTCATCTACAGACTGGAGCCCGGTTAATCTACAGACTGGAGCCGGGTTAATCTACAGACTGGAGCCGGGTTAATCTACAGACTAGGGCCGGGTTAATCTACAGACTGGGGCCGGGTTAATCTACAGACTGGGGCCGGGTTAATCTACAGACTGGAGCCGGGTTAATCTACAGACTGGGGCCGGGTTAATCTACAGACTGGGGCCGGGTTAATCTACAGACTGGAGCCGGGTTAATCTACTGACTGGAGCCGGGTTAATCTACAGACTGGAGCCGGGTTAATCTACAGACTGGAGCCGGGTTAATCCACAGACTGGGGCCGGGTTAATCTACAGACTGGAGCCGGGTTAATCTACAGACTGGAGCCGGGTTAATCTACAGACTGGGGCCGGGTTAATCTACAGACTGGAGCCGGGTTAATCTACAGACTGGAGCCGGGTTAATCTACAGACTGGAGCCGGGTTAATCTACAGACTGGGGCCGGGTTAATCTACAGACTGGAGCCAGGTTAATCTACAGACTGGAGCCGGGTTAATCCACTGACTGGGGCCGGGTTAATCTACAGACTGGAGCCGGGTTAATCTACAGACTGGGGCCGGGTTAATCTACAGACTGGAGCCGCGTTAATCTGCAGACTGGGGCTGGGTTAATCTACAGACTGGAGCCGGGTTAATCTACAGACTGGAGCCGGGTTAATCTACAGACTGGAGCCGGGTTAATCTACAGACTGGAGTCGGGTTAATCGACAGACTGGAGTCGGGTTAATCTACAGACTGGAGTCAGTTTAATCTACAGACTGGAGCCGGGTTAATCTGCAGACTGGAGCCGGGTTAATCTACAGACTGGAGCCGGGTTAATCTACAGACTGGAGCCGGGTTAATCTACAGACTGGAGCCGGGTTAATCTACAGACTGGGGCCGGGTTAATCTACAGACTGGAGCCGGGTTAATCTACAGACTGGAGTCGGGTTAATCTACAGACTGGAGCCGGGTTAATCTACAGACTGGAGCCGGGTTAATCTACAGACTGGGGCCGGGTTAATCTACAGACTGGGGCCGGGTTAATCCACAGACTGGAGCCGGGTTAATCTACAGACTGGGGCCGGGTAAATCTACAGACTGGAGCCGGGTTAATCTACAGACTGGAGCCGGGTTAATCTACAGACTGGGGCCGGGTTAATCTACAGACTGGAGCCGGGTTAATCTACAGACTGGGGCCGGGTTAATCTACAGACTGGAGCCGGGTTAATCTACAGACTGGAGCCGGGTTAATCTACAGACTGGGGCCGGGTTAATCTACAGACTGGAGCCGGGTTAATCTACAGACTGGGGCCGGGTTAATCTACAGACTGGAGCCGGGATAATCTACAGACTGGAGCCGGGTTAATCTACAGACTGGAGCCGGGTTAATCTACAGACTGGGGCTGGGTTAATCTACAGACTGGGGCCGGGTTAATCTACAGACTGGAGCCGGGATAATCTACAGACTGGAGCCGGGTTAATCTACAGACTGGAGCCGGGTTAATCTACAGACTGGGGCTGGGTTAATCTACAGACTGGGGCCGGGTTAATCTACAGACTGGGGCCGGGTTAATCTACAGACTGGAGCCGGGTTAATCTACAGACTGGAGCCGGGTTAATCTACAGACTGGAGCCGGGTTAATCTACAGACTGGAGCCGGGTTAATCTACAGACTGGAGCAGGGTTAATCTACAGACTGTGGCCGGGTTAATCTACAGACTGGAGCCGGGTTAATCTACAGACTGGAGCCGGGTTAATCTACAGACTGGAGCCGGGTTAATCTACAGACTGGGGCCGGGTTAATCTACAGACTGGGGCCGGGTTAATCTACAGACTGGAGCCGGGTTAATCTACAGACTGGGGCCGGGTTAATCTACAGACTGGAGCCGGGTTAATCTACAGACTGGGGCCGGGTTAATCCACAGACTGGAGCCGGGTTAATCTACCGACTGGAGCCGGGTTAATCTACAGACTGGAGCCGGGTTAATCTACAGACTGGAGCCGGGTTAATCTACAGACTGGAGCCGGGTTAATCTACAGACTGGAGCCCGGTTAATCTACAGACTGGAGCCGGGTTAATCTACAGACTGGAGCCGGGTTAATCTACAGACTGGGGCCGGGTTAATCTACAGACTGGGGCCGGGTTAATCTACAGACTGGAGCCGGGTTAATCTACAGACTGGAGCCGGGTTAATCTACAGACTGGAGCCGGGTTAATCTACAGACTGGGGCCGGGTTAATCTACAGACTGGGGCCGGGTTAATCTACAGACTGGGGCCGGGTTAATCTGCAGACTGGAGTCGGGTTAATCTACAGACTGGGGCCGGGTTAATCTGCAGACTGGAGTCGGGTTAATCTACAGACTGGAGACGGGTTAATCTACAGACTGGAGCCGGGTTAATCTACAGACTGGGGCCGGGTTAATCTACAGACTGGGGCCGGGTTAATCTACAGACTGGAGCCGGGTTAATCTACAGACTGGAGCCGGGTTAATCTACAGACTGGAGCCGGGTTAATCTACAGACTGGGGCCGGGTTAATCTACAGAATGGAGCCGTGTTAATCTACAGACTGGGGCCGGGTTAATCTACAGATTGGAGCCGGGTTAATCGACAGACTGGGGCCGGGTTAATCGACAGACTGGAGCCGGATTAATCTGCAGACTGGAGCCGGGTTAATCTACAGACTGGGGCTGGGTTAATCTACAGACTGGAGCCGGGTTAATCTACAGACTGGAGCCGGGTTAATCTACAGACTGGGGCCGGGTTAATCTACAGACTGAGGCTGGGTTAATCTACAGACTGGGGCCGGGTTAATCTACAGACTGGGGCCGGGTTAATCTACAGACTGGGCCGGGTTAATCTACAGACTGGGGCCGGGTTAATCTACAGACTGGAGCCGGGTTAATCTACAGACTGGAGCCGGGTTAATCTACAGACTGGAGCCGGGTTAATCTACAGACTGGAGTCGGGTTAATCTACAGACTGGAGCCGGGTTAATCTACAGACTGGAGCCGGGTTCATCTACAGACTGGAGCCGGGTTAATCTACAGACTGGAGCCAGGTTAATCTACAGACTGGAGCCGGGTTAATCTACAGACTGGAGCCGGGTTAATCTACAGACTGGAGCCGGGTTAATCTACAGACTGGAGCCGGGTTAATCTACAGACTGGAGCCGGGTTAATCGACAGACTGGGGCCGGGTTAATCTACAGAGTGGAGCCGGGTTAATCTACAGACTGGGGCCGGGTTAATCTACAGACTGGAGCTGGGTTAATCTACAGACTGGGGCCGGGTTAATCTACAGACTGGAGCCGGGTTAATATGCAGACTGGGGCCTGGTTAATCTACAGACTGGAGCAGGGTTAATCTACAGACTGGGGCCGGGTTAATCTACAGACTGGAGCCGGGTTAATCTACAGACTGGGGCCGGGTTAATCTACAGACTGGGGCCGGGTTAATCTACAGACTGGGGCTGGGTTAATCTACAGACTGGAGCCGGGTTAATCTACAGACTGGAGCCGTGTTAATCGACAGACTGGGGCCGGGTTAATCTACAGAGTGGAGCCGGGTTAATCTACAGACTGGAGCCGGGTTAATCTACAGACTGGAGCCGGGTTCATCGACAGACTGGGGCCGGGTTAATCTACAGAGTGGAGCCGGGTTAATCTACAGACTGGGGCCGGGTTAATCTACAGAGTGGAGCCGGGTTAATCTACAGACTGGGGCCGGGTTAATCTACAGACTGGAGCCGGGTTAATCTACAGACTGGAGCCGGGTTAATCTACAGACTGGAGCCGGGTTAATCTGCAGACTGGGGCCGGGTTAATCTACAGACTGGAGCCGGGTTAATCTGCAGACTGGGGCCGGGTTAATCTACAGACTGGAGCCGGGTTAATCTACAGACTGGGGCCGGGTTAATCTACAGTCTGGAGCCGGGTTAATCTACAGACTGGGGCCGGGTTAATCTACAGACTGGAGCCGGGTTAATCTACAGACTGGAGCCGGGTTAATCTACAGACTGGAGCCGGGTTAATCTACAGACTGGAGCCGGGTTAATCTACAGACTGGGGCCGGGTTAATCTACAGACTGGGGCCGGGATAATCTACAGACTGGAGCCGGGTTAATCTACAGACTGGGGCCGGGTTAATCTACAGACTGGAGCCGGGTTAATCTACAGACTGGGGCCGGGTTAATCTACAGACTGGAGCCGGGTTAATCTACAGACTGGAGCCGGGTTAATCTACAGACTGGGGCCGGGTTAATCTACAGACTGGGGCCGGGATAATCTACTGACTGGAGCTGGGTTAATCTACAGACTGGGGCCGGGTTAATCTACAGACTGGAGCCGGGTTAATCTACAGACTGGGGCCGGGTTAATCTACAGACTGGAGCCGGGTTAATCTACAGACTGGAGCCGGGTTAATCTACAGACTGGGGCCGGGTTAATCTACAGACTGGAGCCGAGTTAATCTACAGACTGGAGCCGGGTTAATCTACAGACTGGAGCCGGGTTAATCTACAGACTGGGGCCGGGTTAATCTACAGACTGAGGCCGGGTTAATCTACAGACTGGAGCCGGGTTAATCTACAGACTGGGGCTGGGTTAATCTACAGACTGGAGCCGGGTTAATCTACAGACTGGGGCTGGGTTAATCTACAGACTGAGGCCGGGTTAATCTTCAGACTGGAGCCGGGTTAATCTACAGACTGGAGCCGGGTTAATCTACAGACTGGAGCCGGGTTAATCTACAGACTGGAGCCGGGTTAATCTACAGACTGGAGCCGGGTTAATCTACAGACTGGAGCCGGGTTAATCTACAGACTGGAGCCGGGTTAATCTACAGACTGGAGTCGGGTTAATCTACAGACTGGAGCCGGGTTAATCTACAGACTGGAGCCGGGTTAATCTACAGACTGGAGCTGGGTTAATCTACAGACTGGGGCCGGGTTAATCTACAGACTGGAGCCGGGTTAATCTACAGACTGGGGCCGGGTTAATCTACAGACTGGAGCCGGGTTAATCTACAGACTGGAGCCTGGTTAATCTACAGACTGGGGCCGGGTTAATCTACAGACTGGAGCCGGGTTAATCTACAGACTGGAGCCGGGTTAATCTACAGACTGGGGCCGGGTTAATCTACAGACTGGAGCCGGGTTAATCTACAGACTGGGGCCGGGTTAATCTACAGACTGGAGCCGGGTTAATCTACAGACTGGAGCCGGGTTAATCTACAGACTGGGGCCGGGTTAATCTACAGACTGGGGCCGGGTTAATCTACAGACTGGGGCCGGGTTAATCTACAGACTGGAGCCGGGTTAATCTACAGACTGGAGCCGGGTTAATCTACAGACTGGAGCCGGGTTAATCTACAGACTGGGGCCGGGTTAATCTACAGACTGGGGCCGGGTTAATCTACTGACTGGAGCCGTGTTAATCTACAGACTGGAGCCTGGTTAATCTACAGACTGGAGCCAGGTTAATCTACAGACTGGGGCCGGGTTAATCTACAGACTGGCGCCGGGTTAATCTACAGACTGGGGCCGGGTTAATCTACTGACTGGAGCCGGGTTAATCTACAGACTGGGGCCGGGTTAATCTACAGACTGGAGCCGGGTTAATCTACAGACTGGGGCCGGGTTAATCTACAGACTGGAGCCGGGTTAATCTACAGACTGGAGCCTGGTTAATCTACAGACTGGGGCCGGGTTAATCTACAGACTGGGGCCGGGTTAATCTACAGACTGGAGCCGGGTTAATCTACAGACTGGGGCCGGGTTAATCTACAGACTGGGGCCGGGTTAATCTACAGACTGGAGCCGGGTTAATCTACAGACTGGGGCCGGGTTAATCTACAGACTGGAGCCGGGTTAATCTACAGACTGGGGCCGGGTTAATCTACAGACTGGGGCCGGGTTAATCTACAGACTGGAGCCGGGTTAATCTACAGACTGGAGCCAGGTTCATCTACAGACTGGAGCCCGGTTAATCTACAGACTGGAGCCGGGTTAATCTACAGACTGGAGCCGGGTTAATCTACAGACTAGGGCCGGGTTAATCTACAGACTGGGGCCGGGTTAATCTACAGACTGGGGCCGGGTTAATCTACAGACTGGAGCCGGGTTAATCTACAGACTGGGGCCGGGTTAATCTACAGACTGGGGCCGGGTTAATCTACAGACTGGAGCCGGGTTAATCTACAGACTGGAGCCGGGTTAATCTACAGACTGGGGCCGGGTTAATCTACAGATTGGAGCCGGGTTAATCGACAGACTGGGGCCGGGTTAATCGACAGACTGGAGCCGGATTAATCTGCAGACTGGAGCCGGGTTAATCTACAGACTGGGGCCGGGTTAATCTACAGACTGGAGCCGGGTTAATCTACAGACTGGGGCCGGGTTAATCTACAGACTGGAGCCGGGTTAATCTACAGACTGGAGCCGGGTTAATCTACAGACTGGAGCCGGGTTAATCTACAGACTGGAGCCGGGTTAATCTACAGACTGGAGCCGGGTTAATCTACAGACTGGAGCCGGGTTAATCTACAGACTGGGGCCGGGTTAATCTACAGACTGGGTTCGGGTTAATCTACAGACTGGAGCCGGGTTAATCTACAGACTGGAGCCGGGTTAATCTACAGACTGAGGCCGGGTTAATCTTCAGACTGGAGCCGGGTTAATCTACAGACTGGAGCCGGGTTAATCTACAGACTGGAGCCGGGTTAATCTACAGACTGGAGCCGGGTTAATCTACAGACTGGAGCCGGGTTAATCTACAGACTGGAGCCGGGTTAATCTACAGACTGGAGCCGGGTTAATCTGCAGACTGGAGTCGGGTTAATCTACAGACTGGAGCCGGGTTAATCTACAGACTGGAGCCGGGTTAATCTACAGACTGGAGCTGGGTTAATCTACAGACTGGGGCCGGGTTAATCTACAGACTGGAGCCGGGTTAATCTACAGACTGGGGCCGGGTTAATCTACAGACTGGAGCCGGGTTAATCTACAGACTGGAGCCTGGTTAATCTACAGACTGGGGCCGGGTTAATCTACAGACTGGAGCCGGGTTAATCTACAGACTGGAGCCGGGTTAATCTACAGACTGGGGCCGGGTTAATCTACAGACTGGAGCCGGGTTAATCTACAGACTGGGGCCGGGTTAATCTACAGACTGGAGCCGGGTTAATCTACAGACTGGAGCCGGGTTAATCTACAGACTGGGGCCGGGTTAATCTACAGACTGGGGCCGGGTTAATCTACAGACTGGGGCCGGGTTAATCTACAGACTGGAGCCGGGTTAATCTACAGACTGGAGCCGGGTTAATCTACAGACTGGAGCCGGGTTAATCTACAGACTGGGGCCGGGTTAATCTACAGACTGGGGCCGGGTTAATCTACTGACTGGAGCCGTGTTAATCTACAGACTGGAGCCTGGTTAATCTACAGACTGGAGCCAGGTTAATCTACAGACTGGGGCCGGGTTAATCTACAGACTGGCGCCGGGTTAATCTACAGACTGGGGCCGGGTTAATCTACTGACTGGAGCCGGGTTAATCTACAGACTGGGGCCGGGTTAATCTACAGACTGGAGCCGGGTTAATCTACAGACTGGGGCCGGGTTAATCTACAGACTGGAGCCGGGTTAATCTACAGACTGGAGCCTGGTTAATCTACAGACTGGGGCCGGGTTAATCTACAGACTGGGACCGGGTTAATCTACAGACTGGAGCCGGGTTAATCTACAGACTGGGGCCGGGTTAATCTACAGACTGGGGCCGGGTTAATCTACAGACTGGAGCCGGGTTAATCTACAGACTGGGGCCGGGTTAATCTACAGACTGGAGCCGGGTTAATCTACAGACTGGGGCCGGGTTAATCTACAGACTGGGGCCGGGTTAATCTACAGACTGGAGCCGGGTTAATCTACAGACTGGAGCCAGGTTCATCTACAGACTGGAGCCCGGTTAATCTACAGACTGGAGCCGGGTTAATCTACAGACTGGAGCCGGGTTAATCTACAGACTAGGGCCGGGTTAATCTACAGACTGGGGCCGGGTTAATCTACAGACTGGGGCCGGGTTAATCTACAGACTGGAGCCGGGTTAATCTACAGACTGGGGCCGGGTTAATCTACAGACTGGGGCCGGGTTAATCTACAGACTGGAGCCGGGTTAATCTACAGACTGGAGCCGGGTTAATCTACAGACTGGGGCCGGGTTAATCTACAGATTGGAGCCGCGTTAATCGACAGACTGGGGCCGGGTTAATCGACAGACTGGAGCCGGATTAATCTGCAGACTGGAGCCGGGTTAATCTGCAGACTGGGGCCGGGTTAATCTACAGACTGGAGCCGGGTTAATCTACAGACTGGGGCCGGGTTAATCTACAGACTGGAGCCGGGTTAATCTACAGACTGGAGCCGGGTTAATCTACAGACTGGAGCCGGGTTAATCTACAGACTGGAGCCGGGTTAATCTACAGACTGGAGCCGGGTTAATCTACAGACTGGAGCCGGGTTAATCTACAGACTGGAGCCGGGTTAATCTACAGACTGGAGCCGGGTTAATCTACAGACTGGAGCCGGGTTAATCTACAGACTGGAGCCGGGTTAATCTACAGACTGGAGCCGGGTTAATCTACAGACTGGGGCCGGGTTAATCTACAGACTGGAGCCGGGTTAATCTACAGACTGGGGCCGGGTTAATCGACAGACTGGAGCCGGGTTAATCTACAGACTGGTGCCGGGTTAATCTACTGACTGGAGCCGGGTTAATCTACAGACTGGAGCCGGGTTAATCTACAGACTGGGGCCGGGTTAATCGACAGACTGGAGCCGGGTTAATCTACAGACTGGAGCAGGGTTAATCTACAGACTGGGGCCGGGTTAATCTACAGACTGGAGCCGGGTTAATCTACAGACTGGAGCCGGGTTAATCTACAGACTGGAGCCGGGTTAATCTACAGACTGGAGCCCGGGTTAATCTACAGACTGGGGCCGGGTTAATCTACAGACTGGAGCCGGGTTAATCTACAGACTGAGGCTGGGTTAATCTACACACTGGAGCCGGGTTAATCTACAGACTGGGGCCGGGTTAATCGACAGACTGGAGCCGGGTTAATCTACAGACTGGGGCCGGGTTAATCGACAGACTGGAGCCGGATTAATCTACAGACTGGAGCCGGGTTAATCTACAGACCGGAGCCGGGTTAATCTACAGACTGGAGCCGGGTTAATCTACAGACTGGAGCCGGGTTAATCTACAGATTGGGGCCGGGTTAATCTACAGACTGGACCCGGGTTAATCTACAGACTGGAGCCGGGTTAATCTACAGACTGGGGCCGGGTTAATCTACAGACTGGTGCCGGGTTAATCTACAGACTGGAGCCGGGTTAATCTACGGACTGGAGCCGGGTTAATCTGCAGACTGGAGCCGGGTTAATCTACAGACTGGAGCCGGGTTAATCTACAGACTGGAGCCGTGTTAATCTACAGGCTGGAGCCGGGTTAATCTACAGACTGGAGCCGGGTTAATCTACAGACTGGAGCCGGGTTAATCTACAGACTGGAGCCGGGTTAATCTACAGACTGGGGCCGGGTTAATCTACAGACTGGAGCCGGGTTAATCTACAGACTGGAGCCGGGTGAATCTACAGACTGGGGCCGGGTTAATCTACAGACTGGAGCCGGGTTAATCTACAGACTGGAGCCGGGTTAATCTACAGACTGGAGCCGGATTAATCTACAGACTGGAGCCGGGTTAATCTACAGACTGGAGCCGGGTGAATCTACAGACTGGGGCCGGGTTAATCTACAGACTGGAGCCGGGTTAATCTACAGACTGGAGCCGGGTTAATCTACAGACTGGAGCCGGATTAATCTACAGACTGGAGCCGGGTTAATCTACAGACTGGGGCCGGGTTAATCTACAGACTGGGTTCGGGTTAATCTACAGACTGGAGCCGGGTTAATCTACAGACTGGAGCCGGGTTAATCTACAGACTGGGGCCGGGTTAATCTACAGACTGGGGACGGGTTAGTCTACAGACTGGAGCCGGGATAATCTACAGACTGGGGCCGGGTTAATCTACAGACTGGAGCCGGGTTAATCTACAGACTGGAGCCGGGTGAATCTACAGACTGGAGTGGGGTTAATCTACAGACTGGGGCCGGGTTAATCTACAGACTGGAGCCGGGTTAATCTACAGACTGGAGCCGGGTTAATCTACAGACTGGAGCCGGATTAATCTACAGACTGGAGCCGGGTTAATCTACAGACTGGGGCCGGGTTAATCTACAGACTGGGTTCGGGTTAATCTACAGACTGGAGCCGGGTTAATCTACAGACTGGAGCCGGGTTAATCTACAGACTGGGGCCGGGTTAATCTACAGACTGGGGACGGGTTAGTCTACAGACTGGAGCCGGGATAATCTACAGACTGGGGCCGGGTTAATCTACAGGCTGGGGCCGGGATAATCTACAGGCTGGGGCCGGGATAATCTACAGACTGGAGCCGGGTTAATCCGCAGACTGGGGCCGGGTTAATCTACAGACTGGAGCCGGGTTAATCGACAGACTGGAGCCGGGTTAATCTACAGACTGGCGCCGGGTTAATCTACAGACTGGGGCCGGGTTAATCTACAGACTGGGGCCGGGTTAATCTACAGACTGGAGCCGGGTTAATCTACCGACTGGAGCCGGGTTAATCTACCGACTGGAGCCGGGTTAATCTACTGACTGGAGCCGGGTTAATCTACAGACTGGAGCCGGGTTAATCTACAGACTGGAGCCGGGTTAATCCACAGACTGGGGCCGGGTTAATCTACAGACTGGAGCCGGGTTAATCTACAGACTGGAGCCGGGTTAATCTACAGACTGGGGCCGGGTTAATCTACAGACTGGAGCCGGGTTAATCTACAGACTGGAGCCGGGTTAATCTACAGACTGGAGCCGGGTTAATCTACAGACTGGGGCCGGGTTAATCTACAGACTGGAGCCAGGTTAATCTACAGACTGGAGCCGGGTTAATCCACTGACTGGGGCCGGGTTAATCTACAGACTGGAGCCGGGTTAATCTACAGACTGGGGCCGGGTTAATCTACAGACTGGAGCCGCGTTAATCTGCAGACTGGGGCTGGGTTAATCTACAGACTGGAGCCGGGTTAATCTACAGACTGGAGCCGGGTTAATCTACAGACTGGAGCCGGGTTAATCTACAGACTGGAGTCGGGTTAATCGACAGACTGGAGTCGGGTTAATCTACAGACTGGAGTCAGTTTAATCTACAGACTGGAGCCGGGTTAATCTGCAGACTGGAGCCGGGTTAATCTACAGACTGGAGCCGGGTTAATCTACAGACTGGAGCCGGGTTAATCTACAGACTGGAGCCGGGTTAATCTACAGACTGGGGCCGGGTTAATCTACAGACTGGAGCCGGGTTAATCTACAGACTGGAGTCGGGTTAATCTACAGACTGGAGCCGGGTTAATCTACAGACTGGAGCCGGGTTAATCTACAGACTGGGGCCGGGTTAATCTACAGACTGGGGCCGGGTTAATCCACAGACTGGAGCCGGGTTAATCTACAGACTGGGGCCGGGTAAATCTACAGACTGGAGCCGGGTTAATCTACAGACTGGAGCCGGGTTAATCTACAGACTGGGGCCGGGTTAATCTACAGACTGGAGCCGGGTTAATCTACAGACTGGGGCCGGGTTAATCTACAGACTGGAGCCGGGTTAATCTACAGACTGGAGCCGGGTTAATCTACAGAATGGGGCCGGGTTAATCTACAGACTGGAGCCGGGTTAATCTACAGACTGGAGCCGGGTTAATCTACAGACTGGGGCCGGGTTAATCTACAGACTGGAGCCAGGTTAATCTACAGACTGGAGCCGGGTTAATCTACAGACTGGGGCCGGGTTAATCTACAGACTGGAGCCGGGATAATCTACAGACTGGAGCCGGGTTAATCTACAGACTGGAGCCGGGTTAATCTACAGACTGGGGCTGGGTTAATCTACAGACTGGGGCCGGGTTAATCTACAGACTGGAGCCGGGATAATCTACAGACTGGAGCCGGGTTAATCTACAGACTGGAGCCGGGTTAATCTACAGACTGGGGCTGGGTTAATCTACAGACTGGGGCCGGGTTAATCTACAGACTGGGGCCGGGTTAATCTACAGACTGGAGCCGGGTTAATCTACAGACTGGAGCCGGGTTAATCTACAGACTGGAGCCGGGTTAATCTACAGACTGGAGCCGGGTTAATCTACAGACTGGAGCAGGGTTAATCTACAGACTGTGGCCGGGTTAATCTACAGACTGGAGCCGGGTTAATCTACAGACTGGAGCCGGGTTAATCTACAGACTGGAGCCGGGTTAATCTACAGACTGGGGCCGGGTTAATCTACAGACTGGGGCCGGGTTAATCTACAGACTGGAGCCGGGTTAATCTACAGACTGGGGCCGGGTTAATCTACAGACTGGAGCCGGGTTAATCTACAGACTGGGGCCGGGTTAATCCACAGACTGGAGCCGGGTTAATCTACCGACTGGAGCCGGGTTAATCTACAGACTGGAGCCGGGTTAATCTACAGACTGGAGCCGGGTTAATCTACAGACTGGAGCCGGGTTAATCTACAGACTGGAGCCCGGTTAATCTACAGACTGGAGCCGGGTTAATCTACAGACTGGAGCCGGGTTAATCTACAGACTGGGGCCGGGTTAATCTACAGACTGGGGCCGGGTTAATCTACAGACTGGAGCCGGGTTAATCTACAGACTGGAGCCGGGTTAATCTACAGACTGGAGCCGGGTTAATCTACAGACTGGGGCCGGGTTAATCTACAGACTGGGGCCGGGTTAATCTACAGACTGGGGCCGGGTTAATCTACAGACTGGAGTCGGGTTAATCTACAGACTGGGGCCGGGTTAATCTGCAGACTGGAGTCGGGTTAATCTACAGACTGGAGACGGGTTAATCTACAGACTGGAGCCGGGTTAATCTACAGACTGGGGCCGGGTTAATCTACAGACTGGGGCCGGGTTAATCTACAGACTGGAGCCGGGTTAATCTACAGACTGGAGCCGGGTTAATCTACAGACTGGAGCCGGGTTAATCTACAGACTGGGGCCGGGTTAATCTACAGAATGGAGCCGTGTTAATCTACAGACTGGGGCCGGGTTAATCTACAGATTGGAGCCGGGTTAATCGACAGACTGGGGCCGGGTTAATCGACAGACTGGAGCCGGATTAATCTGCAGACTGGAGCCGGGTTAATCTACAGACTGGGGCTGGGTTAATCTACAGACTGGAGCCGGGTTAATCTACAGACTGGAGCCGGGTTAATCTACAGACTGGGGCCGGGTTAATCTACAGACTGAGGCTGGGTTAATCTACAGACTGGGGCCGGGTTAATCTACAGACTGGGGCCGGGTTAATCTACAGACTGGGCCGGGTTAATCTACAGACTGGGGCCGGGTTAATCTACAGACTGGAGCCGGGTTAATCTACAGACTGGAGCCGGGTTAATCTACAGACTGGAGCCGGGTTAATCTACAGACTGGAGTCGGGTTAATCTACAGACTGGAGCCGGGTTAATCTACAGACTGGAGCCGGGTTAATCTACAGACTGGAGCCGGGTTAATCTACAGACTGGAGCCAGGTTAATCTACAGACTGGAGCCGGGTTAATCTACAGACTGGAGCCGGGTTAATCTACAGACTGGAGCCGGGTTAATCTACAGACTGGAGCCGGGTTAATCTACAGACTGGAGCCGGGTTAATCGACAGACTGGGGCCGGGTTAATCTACAGAGTGGAGCCGGGTTAATCTACAGACTGGGGCCGGGTTAATCTACAGACTGGAGCTGGGTTAATCTACAGACTGGGGCCGGGTTAATCTACAGACTGGAGCCGGGTTAATATGCAGACTGGGGCCGGGTTAATCTACAGACTGGAGCTGGGTTAATCTACAGACTGGGGCCGGGTTAATCTACAGACTGGAGCCGGGTTAATCTACAGACTGGGGCCGGGTTAATCTACAGACTGGGGCCGGGTTAATCTACAGACTGGGGCTGGGTTAATCTACAGACTGGAGCCGGGTTAATCTACAGACTGGAGCCGTGTTAATCGACAGACTGGGGCCGGGTTAATCTACAGAGTGGAGCCGGGTTAATCTACAGACTGGAGCCGGGTTAATCTACAGACTGGAGCCGGGTTAATCGACAGACTGGGGCCGGGTTAATCTACAGAGTGGAGCCGGGTTAATCTACAGACTGGGGCCGGGTTAATCTACAGAGTGGAGCCGGGTTAATCTACAGACTGGGGCCGGGTTAATCTACAGACTGGAGCCGGGTTAATCTACAGACTGGAGCCGGGTTAATCTACAGACTGGAGCCGGGTTAATCTGCAGACTGGGGCCGGGTTAATCTACAGACTGGAGCCGGGTTAATCTGCAGACTGGGGCCGGGTTAATCTACAGACTGGAGCCGGGTTAATCTACAGACTGGGGCCGGGTTAATCTACAGTCTGGAGCCGGGTTAATCTACAGACTGGGGCCGGGTTAATCTACAGACTGGAGCCGGGTTAATCTACAGACTGGAGCCGGGTTAATCTACAGACTGGAGCCGGGTTAATCTACAGACTGGAGCCGGGTTAATCTACAGACTGGGGCCGGGTTAATCTACAGACTGGGGCCGGGATAATCTACAGACTGGAGCCGGGTTAATCTACAGACTGGGGCCGGGTTAATCTACAGACTGGAGCCGGGTTAATCTACAGACTGGGGCCGGGTTAATCTACAGACTGGAGCCGGGTTAATCTACAGACTGGAGCCGGGTTAATCTACAGACTGGGGCCGGGTTAATCTACAGACTGGGGCCGGGATAATCTACTGACTGGAGCTGGGTTAATCTACAGACTGGGGCCGGGTTAATCTACAGACTGGAGCCGGGTTAATCTACAGACTGGGGCCGGGTTAATCTACAGACTGGAGCCGGGTTAATCTACAGACTGGAGCCGGGTTAATCTACAGACTGGGGCCGGGTTAATCTACAGACTGGAGCCGAGTTAATCTACAGACTGGAGCCGGGTTAATCTACAGACTGGAGCCGGGTTAATCTACAGACTGGGGCCGGGTTAATCTACAGACTGAGGCCGGGTTAATCTACAGACTGGAGCCGGGTTAATCTACAGACTGGGGCTGGGTTAATCTACAGACTGGAGCCGGGTTAATCTACAGACTGGGGCTGGGTTAATCTACAGACTGAGGCCGGGTTAATCTTCAGACTGGAGCCGGGTTAATCTACAGACTGGAGCCGGGTTAATCTACAGACTGGAGCCGGGTTAATCTACAGACTGGAGCCGGGTTAATCTACAGACTGGAGCCGGGTTAATCTACAGACTGGAGCCGGGTTAATCTACAGACTGGAGCCGGGTTAATCTACAGACTGGAGTCGGGTTAATCTACAGACTGGAGCCGGGTTAATCTACAGACTGGAGCCGGGTTAATCTACAGACTGGAGCTGGGTTAATCTACAGACTGGGGCCGGGTTAATCTACAGACTGGAGCCGGGTTAATCTACAGACTGGGGCCGGGTTAATCTACAGACTGGAGCCGGGTTAATCTACAGACTGGAGCCTGGTTAATCTACAGACTGGGGCCGGGTTAATCTACAGACTGGAGCCGGGTTAATCTACAGACTGGAGCCGGGTTAATCTACAGACTGGGGCCGGGTTAATCTACAGACTGGAGCCGGGTTAATCTACAGACTGGGGCCGGGTTAATCTACAGACTGGAGCCGGGTTAATCTACAGACTGGAGCCGGGTTAATCTACAGACTGGGGCCGGGTTAATCTACAGACTGGGGCCGGGTTAATCTACAGACTGGGGCCGGGTTAATCTACAGACTGGAGCCGGGTTAATCTACAGACTGGAGCCGGGTTAATCTACAGACTGGAGCCGGGTTAATCTACAGACTGGGGCCGGGTTAATCTACAGACTGGGGCCGGGTTAATCTACTGACTGGAGCCGTGTTAATCTACAGACTGGAGCCTGGTTAATCTACAGACTGGAGCCAGGTTAATCTACAGACTGGGGCCGGGTTAATCTACAGACTGGCGCCGGGTTAATCTACAGACTGGGGCCGGGTTAATCTACTGACTGGAGCCGGGTTAATCTACAGACTGGGGCCGGGTTAATCTACAGACTGGAGCCGGGTTAATCTACAGACTGGGGCCGGGTTAATCTACAGACTGGAGCCGGGTTAATCTACAGACTGGAGCCTGGTTAATCTACAGACTGGGGCCGGGTTAATCTACAGACTGGGGCCGGGTTAATCTACAGACTGGAGCCGGGTTAATCTACAGACTGGGGCCGGGTTAATCTACAGACTGGGGCCGGGTTAATCTACATACTGGAGCCGGGTTAATCTACAGACTGGGGCCGGGTTAATCTACAGACTGGAGCCGGGTTAATCGACAGACTGGGGCCGGGTTAATCTACAGACTGGGGCCGGGTTAATCTACAGACTGGAGCCGGGTTAATCTACAGACTGGAGCCAGGTTCATCTACAGACTGGAGCCCGGTTAATCTACAGACTGGAGCCGGGTTAATCTACAGACTGGAGCCGGGTTAATCTACAGACTAGGGCCGGGTTAATCTACAGACTGGGGCCGGGTTAATCTACAGACTGGGGCCGGGTTAATCTACAGACTGGAGCCGGGTTAATCTACAGACTGGGGCCGGGTTAATCTACAGACTGGGGCCGGTTTAATCTACAGACTGGAGCCGGGTTAATCTACAGACTGGAGCCGGGTTAATCTACAGACTGGGGCCGGGTTAATCTACAGATTGGAGCCGGGTTAATCGACAGACTGGGGCCGGGTTAATCGACAGACTGGAGCCGGATTAATCTGCAGACTGGAGCCGGGTTAATCTACAGACTGGGGCCGGGTTAATCTACAGACTGGAGCCGGGTTAATCTACAGACTGGGGCCGGGTTAATCTACAGACTGGAGCCGGGTTAATCTACAGACTGGAGCCGGGTTAATCTACAGACTGGAGCCGGGTTAATCTACAGACTGGAGCCGGGTTAATCTACAGACTGGAGCCGGGTTAATCTACAGACTGGAGCCGGGTTAATCTACAGACTGGAGCCGGGTTAATCTACAGACTGGAGCCGGGTTAATCTACAGACTGGAGCCGGGTTAATCTACAGACTGGAGCCGGGTTAATCTACAGACTGGGGCCGGGTTAATCTACAGACTGGAGCCGGGTTAATCTACAGACTGGGGCCGGGTTAATCGACAGACTGGAGCCGGGTTAATCTACAGACTGGTGCCGGGTTAATCTACTGACTGGAGCCGGGTTAATCTACAGACTGGAGCCGGGTTAATCTACAGACTGGGGCCGGGTTAATCGACAGACTGGAGCCGGGTTAATCTACAGACTGGAGCAGGGTTAATCTACAGACTGGGGCCGGGTTAATCTACAGACTGGAGCCGGGTTAATCTACAGACTGGAGCCGGGTTAATCTACAGACTGGAGCCGGGTTAATCTACAGACTGGAGCCCGGGTTAATCTACAGACTGGGGCCGGGTTAATCTACAGACTGGAGCCGGGTTAATCTACAGACTGAGGCTGGGTTAATCTACACACTGGAGCCGGGTTAATCTACAGACTGGGGCCGGGTTAATCGACAGACTGGAGCCGGGTTAATCTACAGACTGGGGCCGGGTTAATCGACAGACTGGAGCCGGATTAATCTACAGACTGGAGCCGGGTTAATCTACAGACCGGAGCCGGGTTAATCTACAGACTGGAGCCGGGTTAATCTACAGACTGGAGCCGGGTTAATCTACAGATTGGGGCCGGGTTAATCTACAGACTGGACCCGGGTTAATCTACAGACTGGAGCCGGGTTAATCTACAGACTGGGGCCGGGTTAATCTACAGACTGGTGCCGGGTTAATCTACAGACTGGAGCCGGGTTAATCTACGGACTGGAGCCGGGTTAATCTGCAGACTGGAGCCGGGTTAATCTACAGACTGGAGCCGGGTTAATCTACAGACTGGAGCCGTGTTAATCTACAGGCTGGAGCCGGGTTAATCTACAGACTGGAGCCGGGTTAATCTACAGACTGGAGCCGGGTTAATCTACAGACTGGAGCCGGGTTAATCTACAGACTGGGGCCGGGTTAATCTACAGACTGGAGCCGGGTTAATCTACAGACTGGAGCCGGGTGAATCTACAGACTGGGGCCGGGTTAATCTACAGACTGGAGCCGGGTTAATCTACAGACTGGAGCCGGGTTAATCTACAGACTGGAGCCGGATTAATCTACAGACTGGAGCCGGGTTAATCTACAGACTGGAGCCGGGTGAATCTACAGACTGGGGCCGGGTTAATCTACAGACTGGAGCCGGGTTAATCTACAGACTGGAGCCGGGTTAATCTACAGACTGGAGCCGGATTAATCTACAGACTGGAGCCGGGTTAATCTACAGACTGGGGCCGGGTTAATCTACAGACTGGGTTCGGGTTAATCTACAGACTGGAGCCGGGTTAATCTACAGACTGGAGCCGGGTTAATCTACAGACTGGGGCCGGGTTAATCTACAGACTGGGGACGGGTTAGTCTACAGACTGGAGCCGGGATAATCTACAGACTGGGGCCGGGTTAATCTACAGACTGGAGCCGGGTTAATCTACAGACTGGAGCCGGGTGAATCTACAGACTGGAGCGGGGTTAATCTACAGACTGGGGCCGGGTTAATCTACAGACTGGAGCCGGGTTAATCTACAGACTGGAGCCGGGTTAATCTACAGACTGGAGCCGGGTTAATCTACAGACTGGAGCCGGGTTAATCTACAGACTGGGGCCGGGTTAATCTACAGACTGGGTTCGGGTTAATCTACAGACTGGAGCCGGGTTAATCTACTGACTGGAGCCGGGTTAATCTACAGACTGGAGCCGGGTTAATCTACAGACTGGAGCCGGGTTAATCTACAGACTGGAGCCGGGTTAATCTACAGACTGGAGCCGGGTTAATCTACAGACTGGGGCCGGGTTAATCTACAGACTGGAGCCGGGTTAATCTACAGACTGGAGCCGGGTTAATCTACAGACTGGAGCCGGGTTAATCTACAGACTGGGGCCGGGTTAATCTACAGACTGGAGCCAGGTTAATCTACAGACTGGAGCCGGGTTAATCCACTGACTGGGGCCGGGTTAATCTACAGACTGGAGCCGGGTTAATCTACAGACTGGGGCCGGGTTAATCTACAGACTGGAGCCGCGTTAATCTGCAGACTGGGGCTGGGTTAATCTACAGACTGGAGCCGGGTTAATCTACAGACTGGAGCCGGGTTAATCTACAGACTGGAGCCGGGTTAATCTACAGACTGGAGTCGGGTTAATCGACAGACTGGAGTCGGGTTAATCTACAGACTGGAGTCAGTTTAATCTACAGACTGGAGCCGGGTTAATCTGCAGACTGGAGCCGGGTTAATCTACAGACTGGAGCCGGGTTAATCTACAGACTGGAGCCGGGTTAATCTACAGACTGGAGCCGGGTTAATCTACAGACTGGGGCCGGGTTAATCTACAGACTGGAGCCGGGTTAATCTACAGACTGGAGTCGGGTTAATCTACAGACTGGAGCCGGGTTAATCTACAGACTGGAGCCGGGTTAATCTACAGACTGGGGCCGGGTTAATCTACAGACTGGGGCCGGGTTAATCCACAGACTGGAGCCGGGTTAATCTACAGACTGGGGCCGGGTAAATCTACAGACTGGAGCCGGGTTAATCTACAGACTGGAGCCGGGTTAATCTACAGACTGGGGCCGGGTTAATCTACAGACTGGAGCCGGGTTAATCTACAGACTGGGGCCGGGTTAATCTACAGACTGGAGCCGGGTTAATCTACAGACTGGAGCCGGGTTAATCTACAGACTGGGGCCGGGATAATCTACAGACTGGAGCCGGGTTAATCTACAGACTGGAGCCGGGTTAATCTACAGACTGGGGCTGGGTTAATCTACAGACTGGGGCCGGGTTAATCTACAGACTGGGGCCGGGTTAATCTACAGACTGGAGCCGGGTTAATCTACAGACTGGAGCCGGGTTAATCTACAGACTGGAGCCGGGTTAATCTACAGACTGGAGCCGGGTTAATCTACAGACTGGAGCAGGGTTAATCTACAGACTGGGGCCGGGTTAATCTACAGACTGGGGCCGGGTTAATCTACAGACTGGAGCCGGGTTAATCTACAGACTGGAGCCGGGTTAATCTACAGACTGGGGCCGGGTTAATCTACAGACTGGGGCCGGGTTAATCCACAGACTGGAGCCGGGTTAATCTACAGACTGGGGCCGGGTTAATCTACAGACTGGAGCCGGGTTAATCTACAGACTGGAGCCGGGTTAATCTACAGACTGGGGCCGGGTTAATCTACAGACTGGAGCCGGGTTAATCTACAGACTGGAGCCGGGTTAATCTACAGACTGGGGCCGGGTTAATCTACAGACTGGGGCCGGGTTAATCTACAGACTGGAGCCGGGTTAATCTACAGACTGGAGCAGGGTTAATCTACAGACTGGGGCCGGGTTAATCTACAGACTGGGGCCGGGTTAATCTACAGACTGGGGCCGGGTTAATCTACAGACTGGGGCCGGGTTAATCTACAGACTGGGGCCGGGTTAATCTACAGACTGGAGCCGGGTTAATCTACAGACTGGAGCCGGGTTAATCTACAGACTGGGGCCGGGTTAATCTACAGACTGGAGCCGGGTTAATCTACAGACTGGGGCCGGGTTAATCTACAGACTGGGGCCGGGTTAATCTACAGACTGGAGCCGGGTTAATCTACAGACTGGGGCCGGGTTAATCTACAGACTGGAGCCGGGTTAATCTACAGACTGGAGCCGGGTCAATCTACAGACTGGAGCCGGGTTAATCTACAGACTGGGGCCGGGTTAATCTACAGACTGGAGCCGGGTTAATCTACAGACTGGAGCCGGGTTAATCTACAGACTGGAGCCGGGTTAATCTACAGACTGGAGCCGGGTTAATCTACAGACTGGAGCCGGGTTAATCTACAGACTGGAGCCGGGTTAATCTACAGACTGGGGCCGGGTTAATCTACAGACTGGAGCCGGGTTAATCTACTGACGGGGGCCGGGTTAATCTACAGACTGGAGGCCGGGTTAATCTACTGACTGGGGCCGGGCTAATCTACAGACTGGAGCCCGGGTTAATCTACAGACTGGAGCCCGGGTTAATCTACAGACTGGAGCCAAGTTAATCTACAGACTGTGGCCGGGTTAATCTACAGACTGGAGCCGGGTTAATCTACAAACTGGAGCCGGGTTAATCTACAGACTGGAGCCGGGTTAATCTACAGACTGGAGCCGGGTTAATCTACAGACTGGAGCCGGGTTAATCTACAGACTGGAGCCGGGTTAATCTACAGACTGGAGCCGGGTTAATCTACAGACTGGGGCCGGGTTAATCTACAGACTGGGGCCGGGCTAATCTACAGACTGGGGCCGGGTTAATCCACAGACTGGAGTCAGTTTAATCTACAGACTGGGGCCGGGTTAATCTGCAGACTGGGGCCGGGTTAATCCACAGAGTGGAGTCAGTTTAATCTATAGACTGGAGCCGGGTTAATCTACAGACAGAGCCGGGTTAATCTACAGACTGGGGCCGGGTTAATCTACAGACTGGGGCCGGGTTAATCTACAGACTGGGGCCGGGTTAATCTACAGACTGGAGCCGGGTTAATCTACAGAATGGAGCCGGGTTAATCTACAGACAGAGCCTGGTTAATCTACAGACTGGAGCCGGGTTAATCTACAGACTGGGGCCGGGTTAATCTACAGACTGGAGTCGGGTTAATCTACAGACTGGAGCCGGGTTAATCTACAGACTGGGGCCTGGTTAATCTACAGACTGGGGCCGGGTTAATCCACAGAGTGGAGTCAGTTTAATCTATAGACTGGAGCCGGGTTAATCTACAGACAGAGCCGGGTTAATCTACAGACTGGGGCCGGGTTAATCCACAGATTGGAGTCAGTTTAATCTACAGACTGGAGCCGGGTTAATCTACAGACTGGGGCCGGGTTAATCTACAGACTGGAGCCGGGTTAATCTACAGACTGGAGCCGGGTTAATCTACAGACTGGGGCCGGGTTAATCTACAGACTGGAGCCGGGTTAATCTACAGACTGGAGCCGGGTTAATCTACAGACTGGAGCCGGGTTAATCTACAGACTGGAGCCGGGTTAATCTACAGACTGGAGCCGGGTTAATCTACAGACTGGGGCCGGGTTAATCTACAGACTGGAGCCGGGTTAATCTACAGACTGGAGCCGGGTTAATCTACAGACTGGAGCCGGGTTAATCTACAGACTGGGGCTGGGTTAATCTACAGACTGGAGCCGGGTTAATCTACAGACTGGGGCCGGGTTAATCTACAGACTGGGGCCGGGTTAATCTACAGACTGGGGCCGGGTTAATCTACAGACTGGAGCCGGGTTAATCTACAGACTGGAGCCGGGTTAATCTACAGACAGAGCCTGGTTAATCTACAGACTGGAGCCGGGTTAATCTACAGACTGGGGCCGGGTTAATCTACAGACTGGGGCCGGGTTAATCTACAGACTGGGGCCGGGTTAATCTACAGACTGGAGCCGGGTTAATCTACAGACTGGAGCCGGGTTAATCTACAGACTCGAGCCGGGTTAATCTACAGACTGAGGCCGGGTTAATCTACAGACTGGAGCCGGGTTAATCTACAGACTGAGGCCGGGTTAATCTACAGACTGAGGCCGGGTTAATCTACAGACTGGGGCCGGGTTAATCTACAGACTGGAGCCGGGTTAATCTACAGACTGGAGCCGGGTTAATCCACAGACTGGGGCCGGGTTAATCTACAGACTGGAGCCGGGTTAATCTACAGACTGGGGCCGGGTTAATCTGCAGACTGGGGCCGGGTTAATCTACAGACTGGGGCCGGGTTAATCTACAGACTGGAGCCGTGTTAATCTACAGACTGGAGCCGGGTTAATCTACAGACTGGAGCCGGGTTAATCTACAGACTGGAGCCGGGTTAATCTACAGACTGGAGCCGGGTTAATCTACAGACAGAGCCTGGTTAATCTACAGACTGGAGCCGGGTTAATCTACAGACTGGGGCCGGGTTAATCTACAGACTGGGGCCGGGTTAATCTACAGACTGGGGCCGGGTTAATCTACAGACTGGAGCCGGGTTAATCTACAGACTGGAGCCAGGTTAATCTACAGACTGGAGCCGGGTTAATCTACAGACTGGGGCCGGGTTAATCTACAGACTGGAGCCGGGTTAATCTACAGACTGGGGCCGGGTTAATCTACAGACTGGGGCCGGGTTAATCTACAGACTGGAGCCGGGTTAATCTACAGACTGGGGCCGGGTTAATCTACAGACTGGAGCCGGGTTAATCTACAGACTGGAGCCGGGTTAATCTACAGACTGGAGCCGGGTTAATCTACAGACTGGGGCCGGGTTTATCTACAGACTGGGGCCGGGTTAATCTACAGACTGGAGCCGGGTTAATCTACAGACTGGAGCCGGGTTAATCTACAGACTGGAGCCGGGTTAATCTACAGACTGGAGCCGGGTTAATCTACAGACTGGGGCCGGGTTAATCTACAGACTGGGGCCGGGTTAATCTACAGACTGGAGCCCGGGTTAATCTACAGACTGGAGCCGGGTTAATCTACAGACTGGAGCCCGGTTAATCTACAGACTGGAGCCGGGTTAATCTACAGACTGAGGCCGGGTTAATCTACAGACTGGAGCCGGGTTAATCTACAGACTGGAGCCGGGTTAATCTACAGACTGGAGCCGGGTTAATCTACAGACTGGAGCCGGGTTAATCTACAGACTGGAGCCGGGTTAATCTACAGACTGGAGCCGGGTTAATCTACAGACTGGAGCCGGGTTAATCTACAGACTGGAGCCGGGTTAATCTACAGACTGGAGCCGGGTTAATCGACAGACTGGAGTCGGGTTAATCTACAGACTGGAGCCGGGTTAATCTACAGACTGGAGCCGGGTTAATCGACAGACTAGAGCCGGGTTAATCTGCAGACTGGAGCCGGGTTAATCTACAGACTGGGGCCGGGTTAATCTACAGACTGGGGCCGGGTTAATCTACAGACTGGAGCCGGGTTAATCTACAGACTGGGGCCGGGTTAATCTACAGACTGGGGCCGGGTAAATCTACAGACTGGAGCCGGGTTAATCTACAGACTGGGGCCGGGTTAATCTACAGACTGAGGCCGGGTTAATCTACAGACTGGAGCCGGGTTAATCTACAGACTGGAGCCGGGTTAATCTACAGACTGGAGTCGGGTTAATCTACAGACTGGAGCCGGGTTAATCTACAGACTGGGGCCTGGTTAATCTACAGACTGGAGCCGGGTTAATCTACAGACTGGAGCCGGGTTAATCTACAGACTGGAGCCGGGTTAATCTACAGACTGGAGCCGGGTTAATCTACAGACCGGAGCCGGGTTAATCTACAGCCCGGGGTGGGTTAATCTACAGACTGGAGCCGGGTTAATCTACAGACTGGAGCCGGGTTAATCTACAGACTGGAGCCGGGTTAATCTACACACTGGGGCCGGGTTAATCTACAGACTGGAGCCGGGTTAATCTACAGACTGGGGCCGGATTAATCTACAGACTGGAGCCGGGTTAATCTACAGACTGGAGCCGGGTTAATCTACAGACTGGAGCCGGGTTAATCTACAGACTGGAGCCGGGTTAATCTACAGACTGGAGCCGGGTTAATCTACAGACTGGAGCCGGGTTAATCTACAGACTGGAGCCGGGTTAATCTACAGACTGGAGCCGGGTTAATCTACAGACTGGAGCCGGGTTAATCTACAGACTGGGGCCGGGTTAATCTACAGACTGGGGCCGGGTTAATCTACAGACTGGAGCCGGGTTAATCTACAGACTGGAGCCGGGTTAATCTACAGACTGGGCCCGGGTTAATCTACAGACTGGGGCCGGGTTAATCTACAGACTGGAGCCGGGTTAATCTACAGACTGGAGCCGGGTTAATCTACAGACTGGGGCCGGGTTAATCTACAGACTGGGGCCGGGTTAATCTACAGACTGGGGCCGGGTTAATCTACAGACTGGAGCCGGGTTAATCTACAGACTGGAGCCGGGTTAATCTACAGACTGGGGCCGGTTTAATCTACAGACTGGAGCCGGGTTAATCTACAGACTGGAGCCGGGTTAATCTACAGACTGGAGCCGGGTTAATCTACAGACTGGAGCCGGGTTAATCTACAGACTGGAGTCGGGTTAATCTACAGACTGGGGCCGGGTTAATCTACAGACTGGAGCCGGGTTAATCTACAGACTGGAGCCGGGTTAATCTACAGACTGGGCCCGGGTTAATCTACAGACTGGAGCCGGGTTAATCTACAGACTGGGCCCGGGTTAATCTACAGACTGGAGCCCGGGTTAATCTACAGACTGGAGCCGGGTTAATCTACAGACTGGAGCCCGGTTAATCTACAGACTGGAGCCGGGTTAATCTACAGACTGAGGCCGGGTTAATCTACAGACTGGAGCCGGGTTAATCTACAGACTGGAGCCGGGTTAATCTACAGACTGGAGCCGGGTTAATCTACAGACTGGAGCCGGGTTAATCTACAGACTGGAGCCGGGTTAATCTACAGACTGGAGCCGGGTTAATCTACAGACTGGAGCCGGGTTAATCTACAGACTGGAGCCGGGTTAATCTACAGACTGGAGCCGGGTTAATCGACAGACTGGAGTCGGGTTAATCTACAGACTGGAGCCGGGTTAATCTACAGACTGGAGCCGGGTTAATCGACAGACTGGAGCCGGGTTAATCTGCAGACTGGAGCCGGGTTAATCTACAGACTGGGGCCGGGTTAATCTACAGACTGGGGCCGGGTTAATCTACAGACTGGAGCCGGGTTAATCTACAGACTGGGGCCGGGTTAATCTACAGACTGGGGCCGGGTAAATCTACAGACTGGAGCCGGGTTAATCTACAGACTGGGGCCGGGTTAATCTACAGACTGAGGCCGGGTTAATCTACAGACTGGAGCCGGGTTAATCTACAGACTGGAGCCGGGTTAATCTACAGACTGGAGTCGGGTTAATCTACAGACTGGAGCCGGGTTAATCTACAGACTGGGGCCTGGTTAATCTACAGACTGGAGCCGGGTTAATCTACAGACTGGAGCCGGGTTAATCTACAGACTGGAGCCGGGTTAATCTACAGACTGGAGCCGGGTTAATCTACAGACCGGAGCCGGGTTAATCTACAGCCCGGGGTGGGTTAATCTACAGACTGGAGCCGGGTTAATCTACAGACTGGAGCCGGGTTAATCTACAGACTGGAGCCGGGTTAATCTACACACTGGGGCCGGGTTAATCTACAGACTGGAGCCGGGTTAATCTACAGACTGGAGCCGGGTGAATCTACAGACTGGAGCGGGGTTAATCTACAGACTGGGTTCGGGTTAATCTACAGACTGGGGCCGGGTTAATCTACAGACTGGAGGCCGGGTTAATCTACTGACTGGGGCCGGGCTAATCTACAGACTGGAGCCCGGGTTAATCTACAGACTGGAGCCCGGGTTAATCTACAGACTGGAGCCAAGTTAATCTACAGACTGGGGCCGGGTTAATCTACAGACTGGAGCCGGGTTAATCTACAGACTGGAGCCGGGTTAATCTACAGACTGGAGCCGGGTTAATCTACAGACTGGAGCCGGGTTAATCTACAGACTGGAGCCGGGTTAATCTACAGACTGGAGCCGGGTTAATCTACAGACTGGGGCCGGGTTAATCTACAGACTGGGGCCGGGTTAATCTACAGACTGGGGCCGGGTTAATCCACAGACTGGAGTCAGTTTAATCTACAGACTGGGGCCGGGTTAATCTGCAGACTGGGGCCGGGTTAATCCACAGAGTGGAGTCAGTTTAATCTATAGACTGGAGCCGGGTTAATCTACAGACAGAGCCGGGTTAATCTACAGACTGGGGCCGGGTTAATCCACAGATTGGAGTCAGTTTAATCTACAGACTGGAGCCGGGTTAATCTACAGACTGGGGCCGGGTTAATCTACAGACTGGAGCCGGGTTAATCTACAGACTGGAGCCGGGTTAATCTACAGACTGGGGCCGGGTTAATCTACAGACTGGAGCCGGGTTAATCTACAGACTGGAGCCGGGTTAATCTACAGACTGGAGCCGGGTTAATCTACAGACTGGAGCCGGGTTAATCTACAGACTGGAGCCGGGTTAATCTACAGACTGGAGCCGGGTTAATCTACAGACTGGGGCTGGGTTAATCTACAGACTGGAGCCGGGTTAATCTACAGACTGGGGCCGGGTTAATCTACAGACTGGGGCCGGGTTAATCTACAGACTGGAGCCGGGTTAATCTACAGACTGGGGCCGGGTTAATCTACAGACTGGGGCCGGGTTAATCTACAGACTGGGGCCGGGTTTATCTACAGACTGGAGCCGGGTTAATCTAAAGACTGGGGCCGGGTTAATCTACAGACTGGAGCCGGGTTAATCTACAGACTGGGGCCGGGTTAATCTACAGACTGGGGCCGGGTTAATCTACAGACTGGAGCCGGGTTAATCTACAGACTGGGGCCGGGTTAATCTACAGACTGGGGCCGGGTTAATCTACAGACTGGAGTCAGTTTAATCTACAGACTGGAGCCGGGTTAATCTACAGACTGGGGCCGGGTTAATCTGCAGACTGGAGCCGGGTTAATCTACAGACTGGAGTCAGTTTAATCTACAGACTGGAGCCGGGTTAATCTACAGACTGGGGCCGGGTTAATCCACAGAGTGGAGTCAGTTTAATCTATAGACTGGAGCCGGGTTAATCTACAGACTGGGGCCGGGTTAATCTACAGACTGGGGCCGGGTTAATCCACAGATTGGAGTCAGTTTAATCTACAGACTGGAGCCGGGTTAATCTACAGTCTGGGGCCGGGTTAATCTACAGACTGGAGCCGGGTTAATCTACAGATTGGAGCCGGGTTAATCTACAGACTGGAGCCGGGTTAATCTACAGACTGGAGCCGTGTTAATCTACAGGCTGGAGCCGGGTTAATCTACAGACTGGAGCCGGGTTAATCTACAGACTGGAGCCGGGTTAATCTACAGACTGGAGCCGGGTTAATCTACAGACTGGGGCCGGGTTAATCTACAGACTGGAGCCGGGTTAATCTACAGACTGGAGCCGGGTGAATCTACAGACTGGAGCGGGGTTAATCTACAGACTGGGTTCGGGTTAATCTACAGACTGGGGCCGGGTTGATCTACAGACTGGAGGCCGGGTTAATCTACTGACTGGGGCCGGGCTAATCTACAGACTGGAGCCCGGGTTAATCTACAGACTGGAGCCCGGGTTAATCTACAGACTGGAGCCAAGTTAATCTACAGACTGGGGCCGGGTTAATCTACAGACTGGAGCCGGGTTAATCTACAGACTGGAGCCGGGTTAATCTACAGACTGGAGCCGGGTTAATCTACAGACTGGAGCCGGGTTAATCTACAGACTGGAGCCGGGTTAATCTACAGACTGGAGCCGGGTTAATCTACAGACTGGGGCCGGGTTAATCTACAGACTGGGGCCGGGTTAATCTACAGACTGGGGCCGGGTTAATCCACAGACTGGAGTCAGTTTAATCTACAGACTGGGGCCGGGTTAATCTGCAGACTGGGGCCGGGTTAATCCACAGAGTGGAGTCAGTTTAATCTATAGACTGGAGCCGGGTTAATCTACAGACAGAGCCGGGTTAATCTACAGACTGGGGCCGGGTTAATCCACAGATTGGAGTCAGTTTAATCTACAGACTGGAGCCGGGTTAATCTACAGACTGGGGCCGGGTTAATCTACAGACTGGAGCCGGGTTAATCTACAGACTGGAGCCGGGTTAATCTACAGACTGGGGCCGGGTTAATCTACAGACTGGAGCCGGGTTAATCTACAGACTGGAGCCGGGTTAATCTACAGACTGGAGCCGGGTTAATCTACAGACTGGAGCCGGGTTAATCTACAGACTGGAGCCGGGTTAATCTACAGACTGGAGCCGGGTTAATCTACAGACTGGGGCCGGGTTAATCTACAGACTGGAGCCGGGTTAATCTACAGACTGGGGCCGGGTTAATCTACAGACTGGGGCCGGGTTAATCTACAGACTGGAGCCGGGTTAATCTACAGACTGGGGCCGGGTTAATCTACAGACTGGGGCCGGGTTAATCTACAGACTGGGGCCGGGTTTATCTACAGACTGGAGCCGGGTTAATCTACAGACTGGGGCCGGGTTAATCTACAGACTGGAGCCGGGTTAATCTACAGACTGGGGCCGGGTTAATCTACAGACTGGGGCCGGGTTAATCTACAGACTGGAGCCGGGTTAATCTACAGACTGGGGCCGGGTTAATCTACAGACTGGGGCCGGGTTAATCTACAGACTGGAGTCAGTTTAATCTACAGACTGGAGCCGGGTTAATCTACAGACTGGGGCCGGGTTAATCTGCAGACTGGAGCCGGGTTAATCTACAGACTGGAGTCAGTTTAATCTACAGACTGGAGCCGGGTTAATCTACAGACTGGGGCCGGGTTAATCCACAGAGTGGAGTCAGTTTAATCTATAGACTGGAGCCGGGTTAATCTACAGACTGGGGCCGGGTTAATCTACAGACTGGGGCCGGGTTAATCCACAGATTGGAGTCAGTTTAATCTACAGACTGGAGCCGGGTTAATCTACAGACTGGGGCCGGGTTAATCTACAGACTGGAGCCGGGTTAATCTACAGACTGGAGCCGGGTTAATCTACAGACTGGGGCCGGGTTAATCTACAGACTGGAGCCGGGTTAATCTACAGACTGGAGCCGGGTTAATCTACAGACTGGGGCCGGGTTAATCTACAGACTGGAGCCGGGTTAATCTACAGACTGGAGCCGGGTTAATCTACAGACTGGAGCCGGGTTAATCTACAGACTGGAGCCGGGTTAATCTACAGACTGGAGCCGGGTTAATCTGCAGACTGGAGCCGGGTTAATCTACAAACTGGGGCCGGGTTAATCTACAGACTGGAGCCGGGTTAATCTACAGACTGGAGCCGGGTCAATCTACAGACCGGAGCCGGGTTAATCTACAGACTGGGGCCGGGTTAATCTACAGACTGGAGCCGGGTTAATCTACAAACTGGGGCCGGGTTAATCTACAGACTGGAGACGGGTTAATCTACAGACTGGAGCCGGGTTAATCTACAGACTGGAGCCGGGTTAATCTACAGATTGGAGCCGGGTTAATCTACAGACTGGAGCCGGGTTAATCTACAGATTGGAGCCGGGTTAATCTACAGACTGGAGTCGCGTTAATCTACAGACTGGAGCCGGGTTAATCTACAGACTGGGACCGGGTTAATCTACAGACTGGAGCCGGGTTAATCTACAAACTGGAGCCGGGTTTATCTACAGACTGGGGCCGGGTTAATCTACAGACTGGAGCCTGGTTAATCTACAGACTGGAGCCGGGTTAATCTACAGACTGGGGCCGGGTTAATCTGCAGACTGGAGCCGGGTTAATCTACAGAGTGGAGCCGGGTTAATCTACAGACTGGAGCCGGGTTAATCTACAGACTGGAGCCGGGTTAATCTACAGAGTGGAGCCGGGTTAATCTACAGACTGGAGCCTGGTTAATCTACAGACTGGAGCCGGGTTAATCTACAGAGTGGAGCCGGGTTAATCTACAGACTGGAGCCGGGTTAATCTACAGACTGGAGCCGGGTTAATCTACAGACTGGGGCCGGGTTAATCTACAGACTGGAGCCGGGTTAATCTACAGAGTGGAGCCGGGTTAATCTACAGACTTGGGCCGGGTTAATCTACAGACTGGAGCCGGGTTAATCTACAGACTGGGGCCGGGTTAATCTACACACTGGAGCCGGGTTAATCTACAGACCGGAGCCGGGTTAATCTACAGACTGGAGCCGGGTTAATCTACAGACTGGAGCCGGGTTAATCTACAGATTGGGGCCGGGTTAATCTACAGACTGGACCCGGGTTAATCTACAGACTGGAGCCGGGTTAATCTACAGACTGGGGCCGGGTTAATCTACAGACTGGTGCCGGGTTAATCTACAGACTGGAGCCGGGTTAATCTACGGACTGGAGCCGGGTTAATCTGCAGACTGGAGCCGGGTTAATCTACAGACTGGAGCCGGGTTAATCTACAGACTGGAGCCGTGTTAATCTACAGGCTGGAGCCGGGTTAATCTACAGACTGGAGCCGGGTTAATCTACAGACTGGAGCCGGGTTAATCTACAGACTGGAGCCGGGTTAATCTACAGACTGGGGCCGGGTTAATCTACAGACTGGAGCCGGGTTAATCTACAGACTGGAGCCGGGTGAATCTACAGACTGGAGCGGGGTTAATCTACAGACTGGGTTCGGGTTAATCTACAGACTGGAGCCGGGTTAATCTACAGACTGGAGCCGGGTTAATCTACAGACTGGGGCCGGGTTAGTCTACAGACTGGAGCCGGGATAATCTACAGACTGGGGCCGGGATAATCTACAGGCTGGGGCCGGGATAATCTACAGACTGGAGCCGGGTTAATCCGCAGACTGGGGCCGGGTTAATCTACAGACTGGAGCCGGGTTAATCGACAGACTGGAGCCGGGTTAATCTACAGACTGGAGCCGGGTTAATCTACAGACTGGGGCCGGGTTAATCTACAGACTGGGGCCGGGTTAATCTACCGACTGGAGCCGGGTTAATCTACCAACTGGAGCCGGGTTAATCTACTGACTGGAGCCGGGTTAATCTACAGACTGGAGCCGGGTTAATCTACAGACTGGAGCCGGGTTAATCCACAGACTGGGGCCGGGTTAATCTACAGACTGGAGCCGGGTTAATCTACAGACTGGAGCCGGGTTAATCTACAAACTGGGGCCGGGTTAATCTACAGACTGGAGCCGGGTTAATCTACAGACTGGAGCCGGGTTAATCTACAGACTGGAGCCGGGTTAATCTACAGACTGGAGCCGGGTTAATCTACAGACTGGAGCAGCGTTAATCTACAGACTGGGGCCGGGTTAATCTACAGACTGGAGCCGGGTTAATCTACAGACTGGAGCCGGGTTAATCTACAAACTGGAGCCGGGTTAATCTACAGACTGGGGCCGGGTTAATCTACAGACTGGAGCCGGGTTAATCTACAGACTGGAGCCGGGTTAATCTACAGACTGGAGCCGGGTTAATCTACAGACTGGAGCCGGGTTAATCTACACACTGGAGCAGGGTTAATCTACAGACTGGAGCCGGGTTAATCTACAGACTGGAGCCGGGTTAATCTACAGACAGGGGCCGGGTTAATCTACAGACTGGGGCCGGGTTAATCTACAGACTGGGGCCGGGTTAATCTACAGACTGGAGCCGGGTTAATCTACAGACTGGAGCCGGGTGAATCTACAGACTGGAGCGGGGTTAATCTACAGACTGGGTTCGGGTTAATCTACAGACTGGGGCCGGGTTAATCTACAGACTGGAGGCCGGGTTAATCTACTGACTGGGGCCGGGCTAATCTACAGACTGGAGCCCGGGTTAATCTACAGACTGGAGCCCGGGTTAATCTACAGACTGGAGCCAAGTTAATCTACAGACTGGGGCCGGGTTAATCTACAGACTGGAGCCGGGTTAATCTACAGACTGGAGCCGGGTTAATCTACAGACTGGAGCCGGGTTAATCTACAGACTGGAGCCGGGTTAATCTACAGACTGGAGCCGGGTTAATCTACAGACTGGAGCCGGGTTAATCTACAGACTGGGGCCGGGTTAATCTACAGACTGGGGCCGGGTTAATCTACAGACTGGGGCCGGGTTAATCCACAGACTGGAGTCAGTTTAATCTACAGACTGGGGCCGGGTTAATCTGCAGACTGGGGCCGGGTTAATCCACAGAGTGGAGTCAGTTTAATCTATAGACTGGAGCCGGGTTAATCTACAGACAGAGCCGGGTTAATCTACAGACTGGGGCCGGGTTAATCCACAGATTGGAGTCAGTTTAATCTACAGACTGGAGCCGGGTTAATCTACAGACTGGGGCCGGGTTAATCTACAGACTGGAGCCGGGTTAATCTACAGACTGGAGCCGGGTTAATCTACAGACTGGGGCCGGGTTAATCTACAGACTGGAGCCGGGTTAATCTACAGACTGGAGCCGGGTTAATCTACAGACTGGAGCCGGGTTAATCTACAGACTGGAGCCGGGTTAATCTACAGACTGGAGCCGGGTTAATCTACAGACTGGAGCCGGGTTAATCTACAGACTGGGGCTGGGTTAATCTACAGACTGGAGCCGGGTTAATCTACAGACTGGGGCCGGGTTAATCTACAGACTGGGGCCGGGTTAATCTACAGACTGGAGCCGGGTTAATCTACAGACTGGGGCCGGGTTAATCTACAGACTGGGGCCGGGTTAATCTACAGACTGGGGCCGGGTTTATCTACAGACTGGAGCCGGGTTAATCTACAGACTGGGGCCGGGTTAATCTACAGACTGGAGCCGGGTTAATCTACAGACTGGGGCCGGGTTAATCTACAGACTGGGGCCGGGTTAATCTACAGACTGGAGCCGGGTTAATCTACAGACTGGGGCCGGGTTAATCTACAGACTGGGGCCGGGTTAATCTACAGACTGGAGTCAGTTTAATCTACAGACTGGAGCCGGGTTAATCTACAGACTGGGGCCGGGTTAATCTGCAGACTGGAGCCGGGTTAATCTACAGACTGGAGTCAGTTTAATCTACAGACTGGAGCCGGGTTAATCTACAGACTGGGGCCGGGTTAATCCACAGAGTGGAGTCAGTTTAATCTATAGACTGGAGCCGGGTTAATCTACAGACTGGGGCCGGGTTAATCTACAGACTGGGGCCGGGTTAATCCACAGATTGGAGTCAGTTTAATCTACAGACTGGAGCCGGGTTAATCTACAGACTGGGGCCGGGTTAATCTACAGACTGGAGCCGGGTTAATCTACAGACTGGAGCCGGGTTAATCTACAGACTGGGGCCGGGTTAATCTACAGACTGGAGCCGGGTTAATCTACAGACTGGAGCCGGGTTAATCTACAGACTGGGGCCGGGTTAATCTACAGACTGGAGCCGGGTTAATCTACAGACTGGAGCCGGGTTAATCTACAGACTGGAGCCGGGTTAATCTACAGACTGGAGCCGGGTTAATCTACAGACTGGAGCCGGGTTAATCTGCAGACTGGAGCCGGGTTAATCTACAAACTGGGGCCGGGTTAATCTACAGACTGGAGCCGGGTTAATCTACAGACTGGAGCCGGGTCAATCTACAGACCGGAGCCGGGTTAATCTACAGACTGGGGCCGGGTTAATCTACAGACTGGAGCCGGGTTAATCTACAAACTGGGGCCGGGTTAATCTACAGACTGGAGACGGGTTAATCTACAGACTGGAGCCGGGTTAATCTACAGACTGGAGCCGGGTTAATCTACAGATTGGAGCCGGGTTAATCTACAGACTGGAGCCGGGTTAATCTACAGATTGGATCCGGGTTAATCTACAGACTGGAGTCGCGTTAATCTACAGACTGGAGCCGGGTTAATCTACAGACTGGGACCGGGTTAATCTACAGACTGGAGCCGGGTTAATCTACAGACTGGAGCCGGGTTTATCTACAGACTGGGGCCGGGTTAATCTACAGACTGGAGCCTGGTTAATCTACAGACTGGAGCCGGGTTAATCTACAGACTGGGGCCGGGTTAATCTGCAGACTGGAGCCGGGTTAATCTACAGAGTGGAGCCGGGTTAATCTACAGACTGGAGCCGGGTTAATCTACAGACTGGAGCCGGGTTAATCTACAGAGTGGAGCCGGGTTAATCTACAGACTGGAGCCTGGTTAATCTACAGACTGGAGCCGGGTTAATCTACAGAGTGGAGCCGGGTTAATCTACAGACTGGAGCCGGGTTAATCTACAGACTGGAGCCGGGTTAATCTACAGACTGGGGCCGGGTTAATCTACAGACTGGAGCCGGGTTAATCTACAGAGTGGAGCCGGGTTAATCTACAGACTTGGGCCGGGTTAATCTACAGACTGGAGCCGGGTTAATCTACAGACTGGGGCCGGGTTAATCTACAGACTGGAGCCGGGTTAATCTACAGACCGGAGCCGGGTTAATCTACAGACTGGAGCCGGGTTAATCTACAGACTGGAGCCGGGTTAATCTACAGATTGGGGCCGGGTTAATCTACAGACTGGACCCGGGTTAATCTACAGACTGGAGCCGGGTTAATCTACAGACTGGGGCCGGGTTAATCTACAGACTGGTGCCGGGTTAATCTACAGACTGGAGCCGGGTTAATCTACGGACTGGAGCCGGGTTAATCTGCAGACTGGAGCCGGGTTAATCTACAGACTGGAGCCGGGTTAATCTACAGACTGGAGCCGTGTTAATCTACAGGCTGGAGCCGGGTTAATCTACAGACTGGAGCCGGGTTAATCTACAGACTGGAGCCGGGTTAATCTACAGACTGGAGCCGGGTTAATCTACAGACTGGGGCCGGGTTAATCTACAGACTGGAGCCGGGTTAATCTACAGACTGGAGCCGGGTGAATCTACAGACTGGAGCGGGGTTAATCTACAGACTGGGTTCGGGTTAATCTACAGACTGGAGCCGGGTTAATCTACAGACTGGAGCCGGGTTAATCTACAGACTGGGGCCGGGTTAGTCTACAGACTGGAGCCGGGATAATCTACAGACTGGGGCCGGGATAATCTACAGGCTGGGGCCGGGATAATCTACAGACTGGAGCCGGGTTAATCCGCAGACTGGGGCCGGGTTAATCTACAGACTGGAGCCGGGTTAATCGACAGACTGGAGCCGGGTTAATCTACAGACTGGAGCCGGGTTAATCTACAGACTGGGGCCGGGTTAATCTACAGACTGGGGCCGGGTTAATCTACCGACTGGAGCCGGGTTAATCTACCAACTGGAGCCGGGTTAATCTACTGACTGGAGCCGGGTTAATCGACAGACTGGAGCCGGGTTAATCTACAGACTGGAGCCGGGTTAATCCACAGACTGGGGCCGGGTTAATCTACAGACTGGAGCCGGGTTAATCTACAGAATGGAGCCGGGTTAATCTACAAACTGGGGCCGGGTTAATCTACAGACTGGAGCCGGGTTAATCTACAGACTGGAGCCGGGTTAATCTACAGACTGGAGCCGGGTTAATCTACAGACTGGAGCCGGGTTAATCTACAGACTGGAGCAGCGTTAATCTACAGACTGGGGCCGGGTTAATCTACAGACTGGAGCCGGGTTAATCTACAGACTGGAGCCGGGTTAATCTACAAACTGGAGCCGGGTTAATCTACAGACTGGGGCCGGGTTAATCTACAGACTGGAGCCGGGTTAATCTACAGACTGGAGCCGGGTTAATCTACAGACTGGAGCCGGGTTAATCTACAGACTGGAGCCGGGTTAATCTACAGACTGGAGCAGGGTTAATCTACAGACTGGAGCCGGGTTAATCTACAGACTGGAGCCGGGTTAATCTACAGACTGGAGCCGGGTTAATCTACAGACTGGAGCCGGGTTAATCTACAGACTGGAGCCGGGTTAATCTACAGACTGGAGCCGGGTTAATCTACAGACTGGAGCCGGGTTAATCTACAGACTGGAGCCGGGTTAATCTACAGACTGGGGCCGGGTTAATCTACAGACTGGAGACGGGTTAATCTACAGACTGGAGCCGGGTTAATCTACAGACTGGAGCCGGGTTAATCTACAGATTGGAGCCGGGTTAATCTACAGACTGGAGCCGGGTTAATCTACAGATTGGAGCCGGGTTAATCTACAGACTGGAGTCGCGTTAATCTACAGACTGGAGCCGGGTTAATCTACAGACTGGGACCGGGTTAATCTACAGACTGGAGCCGGGTTAATCTACAGACTGGAGCCGGGTTTATCTACAGACTGGGGCCGGGTTAATCTACAGACTGGAGCCTGGTTAATCTACAGACTGGAGCCGTGTTAATCTACAGACTGGGGCCGGGTTAATCTGCAGACTGGAGCCGGGTTAATCTACAGACTGGAGCCTGGTTAATCTACAGACTGGAGCCGGGTTAATCTACAGAGTGGAGCCGGGTTAATCTACAGACTGGGGCCGGGATAATCTACAGACTGGGGCCGGGTTAATCTACAGACTGGAGCCGGGTTAATCTACAGACTGGAGCCGGGTTAATCTACAGACTGGAGCCGGGTTAATCTACAGACTGGAGCCGGGTTAATCTACAGACTGGAGCCGGGTTAATCTACAGACTGGGGCCGGGTTAATCTACAGACTGGAGCCGGGTTAATCTACAGAGTGGAGCCGGGTTAATCTACAGACTTGGGCCGGGTTCATCTACAGACTGGAGCCGGGTTAATCTACGGACTGGAGCCGGGTTAATCTACAGACTGGAGCCGGGTTAATCGACAGACTGGAGCCGGGTTAATCTACAGACTGGAGCCGGGTTAATCTACAGACTGGAGCCGGGTTAATCTACAGACTGGAGCCGGGTTAATCTACAGACTGGGGCCGGGTTAATCTACAGACTGGAGCCGGGTTAATCTACAGACTGGAGCCGGGTTAATCTACAGACTGGAGCCGGGTTAATCTACAGACTGGAGCCGGGTTAATCTACAGACTGGAGCCGGGTTAATCTACAGACTGGGGCCGGGTTAATCTACAGACTGGAGCCGGGTTAATCTACAGAGTGGAGCCGGGTTAATCTACAGACTTGGGCCGGGTTAATCTACAGACTGGAGCCGGGTTAATCTACGGACTGGAGCCGGGTTAATCTACAGACTGGAGCCGGGTTAATCGACAGACTGGAGCCGGGTTAATCTACAGACTGGAGCCGGGTTAATCTACAGACTGGAGCCGGGTTAATCTACAGACTGGAGCCGGGTTAATCTACAGACTGGGGCCGGGTTAATCTACAGACTGGAGCCGGGTTAATCTACAGACTGGGGCCGGGATAATCTACTGACTGGAGCTGGGTTAATCTACAGACTGGGGCTGGGTTAATCTACAGACTGGAGCAGGGTTAGTCTACAGACTGGAGCTGGGTTAATCTACAGACTGGGGCCGGGTTAATCTACAGACTGGAGCCGGGTTAATCTACAGACTGGAGCCGGGTTAATCTACAGACTGGAGCCGGGTTAATCTACAGACTGGGGCCGGGATAATCTACAGACTGGAGCTGGGTTAATCTACAGACTGGAGCTGGGTTAATCTACAGACTGGAGCAGGGTTAGTCTACAGACTGGAGCTGGGTTAATCTACAGACTGGAGCCGGGTTAATCTACAGACTGGGGCCGGGTTAATCTACAGACTGGAGCCGGGTTAATCTACAGACTGGAGCCGGGTTAATCTACAGACTGGGGCCGGGTTAATCTACAGACTGGAGCTGGGTTAATCTACAGACTGGAGCCGGGTTAATCTACAGACTGGGGCCGGGTTAATCTACAGACTGGAGCTGGGTTAATCTACAGACTGGAGCCGGGTTAATCTACAGACTGAGGCCGGGTTAATCTACAGACTGGAGCCGGGTTAATCTACAGACTGGAGCCGGGTTAATCTACAGACTGGGGCCGGGTTAATCTACAGACTGGAGCCGGGTTAATCTACAGACTGGAGCCGGGTTAGTCTACAGACTGGAGCTGGGTTAATCTACAGACTGGAGCGGGGTTAATCTGCAGACTGGGGCCGGGTTAATCTACAGACTGGAGCCGGGTTAATCTACAGACTGGGGTCGGGTTAATCTACAGACTGGAGCCGGGTTAATCTACAGACTGGAGCCGGGTTAATCTACAGACTGGGGCCGGGTTAATCTACAGACTGGAGCCGGGTTAATCTACAGACTGGAGCCGGGTTAATCTACAGACTGGGGCCGGGTTAATCTACAGACTGGGGCCGGGTTAATCTACAGACTGGAGCCGGGTTAATCTACAGACTGGGGCCGGGTTAATCTACAGACTGGGGCTGGGTTAATCTGCAGACTGGGGCCGGGTTAATCTACAGACTGGGGCCGGGTTAATCTACAGACTGGGGCCGGGTTAATCTACAGACTGGAGCCGGGTTAATCTACAGACTGGGGCCGAGTTAATCTACAGACTGGGGCCGGGTTAATCTACAGACTGGAGCCGGGTTAATCTACAGACTGGAGCCGGGTTAATCTACAGACTGGAGCCGGGTTAATCTACAGACTGGGGCGGGTTAATCTACAGACTGGAGCCGGGTTAATCTACAGACTGGAGCCGGGTTAATCTACAGACTGGAGCCGGGTTAATCTACAGACTGGAGCCGGGTTAATCTACAGACTGGAGCCGGGTTAATCTACAGACTGGGGCCGGGTTAATCTACAGACTGGAGCCCGGGTTAATCTACAGACTGGAGCCGGGTTAATCTACAGACTGGGGCCGGGTTAATCTACAGACTGCGGCCGGGTTAATCTACAGACTGGAGCCGGGTTAATCTACAGATTGGAGCCGGGTTAATCTACAGACTGGAGCCGGGTTAATCTACAGACTGAGGTCGGGTTAATCTACAGACTGGGGCCGGGTTAATCTACAGACTGAGGTCGGGTTAATCTACAGACTGGGGCCGGGTTAATCTGCAGACTGAGCCGGGTTAATCTACTGACTGGAGCCGGGTTAATCTACAGACTGGAGCCAGGTTAATCTACAGACTGGAGCCGGGTTAATCTACAGACTGGAGCCGGGTTAATCTACAGACTGGAGCCGGGTTAATCTACAGACTGGGGCCGGGTTAATCTACAGACGGGGGCCGGGTTAATCTACAAACTGGGGCCGGGTTAATCTACAGACTGGAGCCGGGTTAATCTAAAGACTGGGGCCGGGTTAATCTACAGACTGGAGCCGGGTTAATCTACAGACTGGAGCCGGGTTAATCTACAGACTGAGCCGGGTTAATCTACAGACTGGGGCCGGGTTAATCTACAGACTGGAGCCGAGTTAATCTACAGACTGGGGCCGGGTTAATCTACAGACTGGAGCCGGGTTAATCCACAGACTGGAGCCGAGTTAATCTACAGACTGAGCCGGGTTAATCTACAGACTGGGGCCGGGTTAATCTACAGACTGGAGCCGGGTAAATCTACAGACTGGAGCCGGGTTAATCTACAGATTGGGGCCGGGTTAATCTACAGACTGGAGCCGGGTTAATCTACAGACTGGAGCAGGATTAATCTACAGACTGGGGCCGGGTTAATCTACAGACTGGAGCCGGGTTAATCTACAGACTGGGGCCGGGTTAATCTACAGACTGGAGCCGGGTTAATCTACAGACTGGGCCCGGATTAATCTACAGACTGGAGCCGGGTTAATCTACAGACTGGGCCGGGTTAATCTACAGACTGGAGTCGGGTTAATCTACAGACTGGGCCGGGTTAATCTACAGACTGGAGTCGGGTTAATCTACAGACTGGAGCCGGGTTAATCTACAGACTGGAGCCCGGTTAATCTACAGACTGGGGCCGGGTTAATCTACAGACTGGAGCCGTGTTAATCTACAGACTGGAGCCGGGTTAATCTACAGATTGGAGCCGGGTTAATCTACAGACTGGAGCCGGGTTAATCTACAGACTGGGGCCGGGTTAATCTGCAGACTGGAGCCGGGTTAATCTACAGACTGGAGCCGGGTTGATCTACAGACTGGAGCCGGGTTAATCTACAGACTGGGGCCGGGTTAATCTACAGACTGGAGCCGGGTTAATCTACAGACTGGGGCCGGGTTAATCTACAGACTGGGGCCGGGTTAATCTGCAGACTGGAGCCGGGTTAATCTACAGACTGGAGCCGGGTTGATCTACAGACTGGAGCCGGGTTAATCTACAGACTGGGGCCGGGTTAATCTACAGACTGGAGCCGGGTTAATCTACAGACTGGAGCCGGGTTAATCTACAGACTGGAGCCGGGTTAATCTACAGACTGGAGCCGGGTTAATCTACAGACTGGAGCCGGGTTAATCTACAGACTGGGGCCGGGTTAATCTACAGACTGGAGCCCGGGTTAATCTACAGACTGGAGCCGGGTTAATCTACAGACTGGGGCCGGGTTAATCTACAGACTGCGGCCGGGTTAATCTACAGACTGGAGCCGGGTTAATCTACAGATTGGAGCCGGGTTAATCTACAGACTGGAGCCGGGTTAATCTACAGACTGAGGTCGGGTTAATCTACAGACTGGGGCCGGGTTAATCTACAGACTGAGGTCGGGTTAATCTACAGACTGGGGCCGGGTTAATCTGCAGACTGAGCCGGGTTAATCTACTGACTGGAGCCGGGTTAATCTACAGACTGGAGCCAGGTTAATCTACAGACTGGAGCCGGGTTAATCTACAGACTGGAGCCGGGTTAATCTACAGACTGGAGCCGGGTTAATCTACAGACTGGGGCCGGGTTAATCTACAGACGGGGGCCGGGTTAATCTACAAACTGGGGCCGGGTTAATCTACAGACTGGAGCCGGGTTAATCTAAAGACTGGGGCCGGGTTAATCTACAGACTGGAGCCGGGTTAATCTACAGACTGGAGCCGGGTTAATCTACAGACTGAGCCGGGTTAATCTACAGACTGGGGCCGGGTTAATCTACAGACTGGAGCCGAGTTAATCTACAGACTGGGGCCGGGTTAATCTACAGACTGGAGCCGGGTTAATCCACAGACTGGAGCCGAGTTAATCTACAGACTGAGCCGGGTTAATCTACAGACTGGGGCCGGGTTAATCTACAGACTGGAGCCGGGTAAATCTACAGACTGGAGCCGGGTTAATCTACAGATTGGGGCCGGGTTAATCTACAGACTGGAGCCGGGTTAATCTACAGACTGGAGCAGGATTAATCTACAGACTGGGGCCGGGTTAATCTACAGACTGGAGCCGGGTTAATCTACAGACTGGGGCCGGGTTAATCTACAGACTGGAGCCGGGTTAATCTACAGACTGGGCCCGGATTAATCTACAGACTGGAGCCGGGTTAATCTACAGACTGGGCCGGGTTAATCTACAGACTGGAGTCGGGTTAATCTACAGACTGGGCCGGGTTAATCTACAGACTGGAGTCGGGTTAATCTACAGACTGGAGCCGGGTTAATCTACAGACTGGAGCCCGGTTAATCTACAGACTGGGGCCGGGTTAATCTACAGACTGGAGCCGTGTTAATCTACAGACTGGAGCCGGGTTAATCTACAGATTGGAGCCGGGTTAATCTACAGACTGGAGCCGGGTTAATCTACAGACTGGGGCCGGGTTAATCTGCAGACTGGAGCCGGGTTAATCTACAGACTGGAGCCGGGTTGATCTACAGACTGGAGCCGGGTTAATCTACAGACTGGGGCCGGGTTAATCTACAGACTGGAGCCGGGTTAATCTACAGACTGGGGCCGGGTTAATCTACAGACTGGAGCCGGGTTAATCTACAGACTGGGGCCGGGTTGATCTACAGACTGGAGCCGGGTTAATCTACAGATTGGAGCCGGGTTAATCTACAGACTCGAGCCGGGTTAATCTACAGACTGGAGCCGGGTTAATCTACAGACTGGAGCCGGGTTAATCTACAGACTGGTGCCGGGTTAATCTACAGACTGGGGCCGGGTTGATCTACAGACTGGAGCCGGGTTAATATACAGACTGGAGCCGGGTTCATCTACAGACTGGAGCCGGGTTAATCTACAGACTGGGGCCGGGTTAATCTACAGACTGGAGCCGGGTTAATCTACAGACTGGGGCCGGGTTAATCTATAGACTGGGGCCGGGTTAATCTACAGACTGGAGCCGGGTTAATCTACAGACTGGAGCCGGGTTAATCTACAGACTGGAGCCGGGTTAATCTACAGACTGAGGCCGGGTTAATCTACAGACTGGAGCCGAGTTAATCTACAGACTGGGGCCGGGTTAATCTACAGACTGGAGCCGGGTTAATCTACAGACTGGAGCCGGGTTAATCTACAGACTGGGGCCGGGTTTATCTCCAGACTGGAGCCGGGTTAATCTACAGACTGGGGCCGGGTTAATCTACAGACTGGGGCCGGGTTAATCAACAGACTGGAGCCGGGTTAATCTACAGACTGGGGCCGGGTTAATCTACAGACTGGAGCCGGGTTAATCTACAGACTGGAGCCGGGTTAATCTACAGACTGGGGCCGGGTTAATCTACAGACTGGAGCCGGGTTAATCTACAGACTGGAGCCGGGTTAATCTACAGACTGGGGCCGGGTTAATCTACAGACTGAGGCCGGGTTAATCTACAGACTGGAGCCGGGTTAATCTACAGACTGGGGCCGGGTTAATCTACAGACTGGGGCCGGGTTAATCTACAGACTGGGGCCGGGTTAATCTGCAGACTGGAGCCGGGCTAATCTACAGACTGGGGCCGGGTTAATCTACAGACTGGAGCCGGGTTAATCTACAGACTGGAGCCGGGTTAATCTACAGGCTGGAGCCGGGATAATCTACAGACTGGGGCCGGGATAATCTACAGACGGGAGCCGGGTTAATCAACAGACTGGAGCCGGGTTAATCTACAGACTGGAGCCGGGTTAACCTACAGACTGGAGCCGGGTTAATCTACAGACTGGAGTCGGGTTAATCTACAGACTGGGGCCGGGTTAATCTACAGACTGGGGCCGGGTTAATCTACAGACTGGAGCCGGGTTAATCTACAGACTGGGGCCGGGTTAATCTACAGACTGGAGCCGGGTTAATCTACAGACTGGGGCCGGGTTAATCTACAGACTGGGGCCGGGTTTATCTACAGACTGGGGCCGGGTTAATCTACAGACTGGGGCCGGGTTAATCTACAGACTGGGGCCGGGTTAATCTACAGACTGGAGCCGGGTTAATCTACAGACTGGGGCCGGGTTAATCTACAGACTGGGGCCGGGTTTATCTACAGACTGGAGCCGGGTTAATCTACAGACTGGGGCCGGGTTAATCTACAGACTGGAGCCGGGTTAATCTACAGACTGGAGCCGGGTTAATCTATAGACTGGAGCCGGGTTAATCTACAGACTGGAGCCGGGTTAATCTGCAGACTGGAGCCGGGTTAATCTACAAACTGGAGCCGGGTTAATCTACAGACTGGAGCCGGGTTAATCTACAGACTGGGGCCGGGTTAATCTACAGACTGGGGCCGGGTTAATCTACAGACTGGAGCCGGGTTAATCTACAGACTGGGGCCGGGTTAATCTACAGACTGGGGCCGGGTTAATCTACAGAGTGGAGCCGGGTTAATCTACAGACTGGAGCCGGGTTAATCTACAGACTGGAGCCGGGTTAATCTACAGACTGGAGCCGGGTTAATCTACAGACTGGAGCCGGGTTAATCTACAGACTGGAGCCGGGTTAATCTACAGACTGGGGCCGGGTTAATCTACAGACTGGAGCCGGGTTAATCTACAGACTGGAGCCGGGTTAATCTACAGACTGGAGCCGGGTTAATCTACAGACTGGGGCCGGGTTAATCTACAGACTGGAGCCGGGTTAATCTATAGACTGGAGCCGGGTTAATCTACAGACTGGAGCCGGGTTAATCTGCAGACTGGAGCCGGGTTAATCTACAAACTGGAGCCGGGTTAATCTACAGACTGGAGCCGGGTTAATCTACAGACTGGGGCCGGGTTAATCTACAGACTGGGGCCGGGTTAATCTACAGACTGGGGCCGGGTTAATCTACAGACTGGGGCCGGGTTAATCTACAGACTGGGGCCGGGTTAATCTACAGACTGGAGCCGGGTTAATCTACAGACTGGAGCCGGGTTAATCTACAGACTGGAGCCGGGTTAATCTACAGACTGGAGCCGGGTTAATCTACAGACTGGAGCCGGGTTAATCTACAGACTGGAGCCAGGTTAATCTACAGACTGGAGTCGGGTTAATCTACAGACTGGAGCCGGGTTAATCTACAGACTGGAGCCGGGTTAATCTACAGACTGGATCCGGGTTAATCTACAGAGTGGAGCCGGGTTAATCTACAGACTGGAGCCTGGTTAATCTACAGACTGGAGCCGGGTTAATCTACAGACTGGAGCCGGGTTAATCTACAGACTGGAGCCGGGTTAATCTACAGACTGGAGCCGGGTTAATCTACAGACTGGAGCCGGGTTAATCTACAGACTGGAGCCGGGTTAATCTACAGACTGGAGCCGGGTTAATCTACAGACTGGAGCCGGGTTAATCTACAGACTGGAGCCGGGTTAATCTACAGACTGGAGCCGGGTTAATCTACAGACTGGGGCCGGGTTAATCTACAGACTGGGGCCGGGTTAATCTACAGACTGGGGCCGGGTTAATCTACAGACTGGAGCCGGGTTAATCTACAGACTGGATCCAGGTTAATCTACAGACTGGAGCCGGGTTAATCTACAGACTGGAACCCGGGTTTATCTACAGACTGGGGCCGGGTTAATCTGCAGACTGGAGCCGGGTTAATCTACAGACTGGGGCCGGGTTAATCTACAGACTGGGGCCGGGTTAATCTACAGACTGGAGCCTGGATAATCTACAGACTGGAGCCGGGTTAATCTACAGACTGGAGCCGGGTTAATCTACAGACTGGAGCCGGGTTAATCTACAGACTGGGGCCGGGTTAATCTACAGACTGGGGCCGGGTTAATCTACAGACTGGAGCCGGGTTAATCTACAGACTGGGGCCGGGTTAATCTACAGACTGGAGCCGGGGTAATCTACAGACTGGGGCCGGGTTAATCTACAGACTGGAGCCGTGTTAATCTACAGACTGGAGCCGGGTTAATCTACAGAGTGGAGCCGGGTTAATCTACAGACTGGAGCCGGGTTAATCTGCAGACTGGAGCCGGGTTAATCTACAGACTGGAGCCGGGTTAATCTACAGACTGGAGCCGGGTTAATCTACAGACTGGGGCCGGGTTAATCTACAGACTGGAGCCGGGTTAATCTACAGACTGGAGCCGGGTTAATCTACAGACTGGAGCCGGGTTAATCTACAGACTGGAGCCGGGTTAATCTACAGACTGGGGCCGGGTTAATCTACAGACTGGGGCTGGGTTAATCTACAGACTGGAGCCGGGTTAATCTACAGACTGGAGCCGGGTAAATCTACAGACTGGAGCCGGGTTAATCTACAGACTGGGGCCGGGTTAATCTACAGACTGGGGCTGGGTTAATCTACAGACTGGAGCCGGGGTAATCTACAGACTGGGGCCGGGTTAATCTACAGACTGGGGCCGGGTTAATCTACTGACTGGAGCCGGGTTGATCTACAGACTGGGGCTGGGTTAATCTACAGACTGGAGCCGGGTTAATCTACAGACTGGGGCCGGGTTAATCTACACACTGGAGCCGGGTTAATCTACAGACTGGAGCCGGGTTAATCTACAGACTGGAGCCGGGTTAATCTACAGACTGGGGCCGGGTTAATCTACAGACTGGAGCCGGGTTAATCTACAGACTGGGGCCGTGTTAATCTACTGACAGGGGCCGGGTTAATCTACAGACTGGGGCCGGGTTAATCTACAGACTGGGGCGGATTAATCTACTGACTGGAGCCGGGTTAATCTACAGACTGGAGCCGGGTTAATCTACAGACTGGGGCCGGGTTAATCTACAGACTGGAGCTGGGTTAATCTATAGACTGGAGCCGGGTTAATCTACAGACTGGGGCTGGGTTAATCTACAGACTGGAGCCCGGGTGAATCTACAGACTGGGGCCGGGTTAATCTACAGACTGGAGCCCGGGTTAATCTACAGACTGGGGCCGGGTTAATCTACAGACTGGAGCCGGGTTAATCTACAGACTGGAGCCGGGTTAATCTACAGACTGGAGCCGGGTTAATCTACAGACTGGAGCCGGGTTAATCTACAGACTGGAGCCGGGTTAATCTACAGACTGGAGCCGGGTTAATCTGCAGACTGGAGCCGGGTTAATCTACAGACTGGAGCCGGGTTAATCTACAGACTGGGGCCGGGTTAATCTACAGACTGGGGCCGGGTTAATCTACAGACTGGAGCCGGGTTAATCTACAGACTGGGGCCGGGTTAATCTACAGACTGGGGCCGGGTTAATCTACAGACTGGAGCCGGGTTAATCTACAGACAGGAGCCGGGTTAATCTGCAGACTGGAGCCGGGTTAATCTGCAGACTGGGGCCGGGTTAATCTACAGACTGGAGCCGGGTTAATCTACAGACTGGAGCCGGGTTAATCTACAGACTGGAGCCGGGTTAATCTACAGATTGGGGCCGGGTAAATCTACAGACTGGGGCCGGGTTAATCTACAGACTGGGGCCGGGTTAATCTACAGACTGGAGCCGGGTTAATCTACAGACTGGAGCCGGGTTAATGTACAGACTGGAGCCGGGTTAATCTACAGATTGGGGCCGGGTTAAACTACAGACTGGGGCCGGGTTAATCTACAGACTGGAGCCGGGTTAATCTACAGACTGGAGCCGGATTAATCTACAGACTGAGGCAGGATTAATCTACAGACTGGAGCCGGGTTAATCTCCAGACTGAGGCCGGGTTAAGCAACAGACTGGGGCCGGGTTAATCTACAGACTGGAGCCGGGTTAATCTACAGACTGGAGCCCGGGTTAATCTACAGATTGGAGCCGGGTTAATCTACAGACTGGAGCCGGGTTAATCTACAGACTGGAGCCGGGTTAATCTACAGACTGGAGCCGGGTTAATCTACAGACTGGAGCCGGGTTAATCTACAGACTGGAGCCGGGTTAATCTACAGACTGGAGCCGGGTTAATCTACAGACTGGAGCCGGGTTAATCTACAGACTGGAGCCGGGTTAATCTACAGACAGGGGCCGGGTTAATCTACAGACTGGGGCCGGGTTAATCTACAGACTGGAGCCGGGTTAATCTACAGGCTGGAGCCGGGTTAATCTACAGACTGGAGCCGGGTTAATCTACAGACTGGGGCCGGGTTAATCTACAGACTGGAGCTGGGTTAATCTACAGACTGGAGCCGGGTTAATCTACAGACTGGAGCCGGGTTAATCTACAGACTGGAGCCGGGTTAATCTACAGACTGGGGCCGGGTTAATCTACAGACTGGAGCCGGGTTAATCTACAGACTGGAGCCGGGTTAATCTACAGACTGGAGCCGGGTAAATCTACAGACTGGAGCCGGGTTAATCTACAGACTGGAGCCGGGTTAATCTACAGACCAAGCCGGGTTAATCTACAGACTGGGGCCGGGTTAATCTACAGACTGGGGCCGGGTTAATCTACAGACTGGGGCCGGGTTAATCTACAGACTGGGGCCGGGTTAATCTACAGACTGGGGCCGGGTTAATCTACAGACTGGAGCTGGGTTAATCTATAGACTGGAGCCGGGTTAATCTACAGACTGGGGCCGGGTTAATCTACAGACTGGAGCCCGGGTGAATCTACAGACTGGGGCCGGGTTAATCTACAGACTGGAGCCCGGGTTAATCTACAGACTGGATCCGGGTTAATCTACAGACTGGATCCGGGTTAATCTACAGAGTGGAGCCGGGTTAATCTACAGACTGGAGCCTGGTTAATCTACAGACTGGAGCCGGGTTAATCTACAGACTGGAGCCGGGTTAATCTACAGACTGGGGCCGGGTTAATCTACAGACTGGGGCCGGGTTAATCTACAGACTGGAGCCGGGTTAATCTACAGACTGGAGCCGGGTTAATCTACAGACTGGAGCCGGGTTAATCTACAGACTGGAGCCTGGTTAATCTACAGACTGGAGCCGGGTTAATCTACAGACTGGAGCCGGGTTAATCTACAGACTGGAGCCGGGTTAATCTACAGACTGGAGCCGGGTTAATCTACAGACTGGGGCCGGGTTAATCTACAGACTGGAGCCGGGTTAATCTACAGACTGGAGCCGGGTTAATCTACAGACTGGAGCCGGGTTAATCTACAGACTGGAGCCGGGTTAATCTACAGACTGGGGCCGGGTTAATCTACAGACTGGAGCCGGGTTAATCTACAGACTGGAGCCGGGTTAATCTACAGACTGGAGCTGGGTTAATCTACAGACTGGAGCCGGGTTAATCTACAGACTGGGGCCGGGTTAATCTACAGACTGGAGCCGGGTTAATCTACAGACTGGGGCCGGGTTAATCTACAGACTGGGGCCGGGTTAATCTACAGACTGGAGCCGGGTTAATCTACAGACTGGAGCCGCGTTAATCTACAGACTGGAGCCGGGTTAATCTACAGACTGGGGCCGGGTTAATCTACAGACTGGAGCCGGGTTAATCTACAGACTGGAGCCGGGTTAATCTACAGACTGGAGCCGGGTTAATCTACAGACTGGGGCCGGGTTAATCTACAGACTGGGGCCGGGTTAATCTACAGACTGGAGCCGGGTTAATCTACAGACTGGAGCCGGGTTAATCTACAGACTGGAGCCGGGTTAATCTACAGACTGGAGCCGGGTTAATCTACAGACTGGAGCCGGGTTAATCTACAGACTGGAGCCGGGTTAATCTACAGTCTGGAGCCGGGTTAATCTACAGACTGGAGCCGGGTTAATCTACAGACTGGGGCCGGGTTAATCTACAGACTGGAGCCGGGTTAATCTACAGTCTGGAGCCGGGTTAATCTACAGACTGGAGCCGGGTTAATCTACAGACTGGGGCCGGGTTAATCTACAGACTGGAGCTGGGTTAATCTACAGACTGGGGCCGGGTTAATCTACAGACTGGGGCTGGGTTAATCTACAGACTGGAGCCGGGTTAATCTATAGACTGGAGCCGGGTTAATCTACAGACTGGAGCCGGGTTAATCTACAGACTGGAGTCGGGTTAATCTACAGACTGGAGCCGGGTTAATCTACAGACTGGAGCCGGGTTAATCTACAGACTGGGGCCGGGTTAATCTACAGACTGGAGCCGGGTTAATCTACAGACTGGAGCCGGGTTAATCTACAGACTGGGGCCGGGTTAATCTACAGACTGGAGCCGGGTTAATCTACAGACTGGAGCCGGGTTAATCTACAGACTGGAGCCGGGTTAATCTACAGACTGGAGCCGGGTTAATCTACAGACTGGGGCCGGGTTAATCTACAGACTGGAGCCGGGTTAATCTACAGACTGGAGCCGGGTTAATCTACAGACTGGAGCCGGGTTAATCTACAGACTGGAGCCGGGTTAATCTACAGTCTGGAGCCGGGTTAATCTACAGACTGGAGCCGGGTTAATCTACAGACTGGGGCCGGGTTAATCTACAGACTGGGGCCGGGTTAATCTACAGATTGGAGCCGGGTTAATCTACAGACTGGAGCAGGGTTAATCTACAGACTGGAGCCGGGTTAATCTACAGACTGGAGCCGGGTTAATCTACAGACTGGAGTCGGGTTAATCTACAGACTGGAGCCGGGTTAATCTACAGACTGGAGTCGGGTTAATCTACAGACTGGAGCAGGGTTAATCTACAGACTGGGGCCGGGTTAATCTACAGACTGGAGCCGGGTTAATCTACAGACTGGGGCCGGGTTAATCTACAGACTGGGGCCGTGTTAATCTACAGACTGGGGCCGGGTTAATCTACAGACTGGAGCCGGGTTAATCTACAGACTGGAGCCGGGTTAATCTACAGACTGGGGCCGGGTTAATCTACAGACTGGAGTCGGGTTAATCTACAGACTGGAGCCGAGTTAATCTACAGACTGGAGCCGGGTTAATCTACAGACTGGGGCCGGGTTAATCTACAGACTGGGGCCGGGTTAATCTACAGACTGGAGTCGGGTTAATCTACAGACTGGAGCAGGGTTAATCTACAGACTGGAGCCTGGTTAATCTACAGACTGGGGCCGGGTTAATCTACAGACTGGAGCCGGGTTAATCTACAGACTGGAGCCGGGTTAATCTACAGACTGGAGCCGGGTTAATCTACAGACTGGAGCCGGGTTAATCTACAGACTGGAGTCGGGTTAATCTACAGACTGGAGCCGGGTTAATCTACAGACTGGGGCCGGGTTAATCTACAGACTGGAGCCGGGTTAATCTACAGACTGGAGCCCGGTTAATCTACAGACTGGAGCCGGGTTAATCTACAGACTGGAGCCGGGTTAATCTACAGACTGGGGCTGGGTTAATCTACAGACTGGGGCCGGGTTAATCTACAGAGTGGAGCCGGGTTAATCTACAGACTGGAGCCGGGTTAATCTACAGACTGGAGCCGGGTTAATCTACAGACTGGAGCCGGGTTAATCTACAGACTGGAGCCGGGTTAATCTACAGACTGGAGCCGGGTTAATCTACAGACTGGGGCCGGGTTAATCGACAGACTGGAGCCGGGTTAATCTACAGACTGGAGCAGGGTTAATCTACAGACTGGAGCCGGATTAATCTACAGACTGAGGCTGGGTTAATCTACAGACTGGAGCCGGGTTAATCTACAGACTGGGGCCAGGTTAATCGACAGACTGGAGCCGGGTTAATCTACAGACTGGGGCCGGGATAATCTACAGACTGGAGCCGGGTTAATCTACAGACTGGAGCCGGGTTAATCTACAGACTGGAGCCGGGTTAATCTACAGACTGGGGCCAGGTTAATCGACAGACTGGAGCCGGGTTAATCTACAGACTGGGGCCGGGTTAATCTACAGACTGGAGCCGGGTTAATCTACAGACTGGGGTCGGGTTAATCTACAGACTGGGGCCGGGTTAATCAACAGACTGGAGCCGGGTTAATCTACAGACTGGGGCCGGGTTAATCTACAGACTGGGGCCAGGTTAATCTACAGACTGGAGCCGGGTTAATCTACAGGCTGGGGCCGGGTTGATCTACAGACTGGAGCCGGGTTAATCTGCAGATTGGAGCCGGGTTAATCTACAGACTCGAGCCGGGTTAATCTACAGACTGGAGCCGGGTTAATCTACAGAATGGTGCCGGGTTAATCTACAGACTGGGGCCGGGTTAATCTACAGACTGGAGCCGGGTTAATCTACAGACTGGAGCCGGGTTAATCTACAGACTGGAGCCGGGTTAATCGACAGACTGGAGCCGGGTTAATCTACAGACTGGGGCCGGGTTAATCTACAGACTGGGTCCGGGTTAATCTACAGACTGGAGCCGGGTTAATCTACAGACTGGGGCCGGGTTAATCTACAGACTGGGGCCGGGTTAATCTGCAGACTGGGGCCGGGTTTATCTACAGACTGGAGCCGGGTTAATCTACAGACTGGGGCCGGGTTAATCTACAGACTGGGGCCGGGTTAATCTACAGACTGGAGCCCGGGTTAATCTACAGACTGGAGCCGGGTTAATCTACAGACTGGAGCCGGGTTAATCTACAGACTGGGGCCGGGTTAATCTACAGACTGGGGCCGGGTTAATCTACAGACTGGAGCCGGGTTAATCTACAGACTGGGGACGGGTTAATCTACAGACTGGGGCCGGGTTAATCTACAGACTGGAGCCGGGTTAATCTACAGACTGGGGCCGGGTTAATCTACAGACTGGGGCCGGGTTAATCTACAGACTGGAGCCGGGTTAATCTACAGACTGGAGCCGGGTTAATCTACAGACTGGATCCGGGTTAATCTACAGACTGGAGCCTGGTTAATCTACAGACTGGAGCCGGGTTAATCTACAGACTGGAGCCGGGTTAATCTACAGACTGGGGCCAGGTTAATCTACAGACTGGAGCCGGGTTAATCTACAGACTGGAACCGGGTTAATCTACAGACTGGAGCCGGGTTAATCTGCAGACTGGAGCCGGGTTAATCTACAAACTGGAGCCGGGTTAATCCACAGACTGGGGCCGGGTTAATCTACAGACTGGAGCCGGGTTAATCTACAGACTGGGGCCGGGTTAATCTACAGACTGGGTCCGGGTTAATCTACAGACTGGGGCCGGGTTAATCTACAGACTGGAGCCGTGTTAATCTACAGACTGGAGCCGGGTTAATCTACAGACTGGAGCCGGGTTAATCTACAGACTGGAGCCGGGTTAATCTACAGACAGAGCCGGGTTAATCTACAGACTGGAGCCGGGTTAATCTACAGACTGGGGCCGGGTTAATCTACAGACTGGGGCCGGGTTAATCTACAGACTGGAGCCGGGTTAATCTACAGACTGGAGCCAGGTTAATCTACAGACTGGAGCCGGGTTAATCTACAGACTGGGGCCGGGTTAATCTACAGACTGGAACCCGGGTTTATCTACAGACTGGGGCCGGGTTAATCTACCGACTGAGGCCGGGTTAATCTACAGACTGGAGCCGGGTTAATCTACAGACTGGGGCCGGGTTAATCTACAGACTGGGGCCGGGTTAATCTACAGACTGGAGCCGGGTTATTCTACAGACTGGGGCCGGGTTAATCTACAGACTGGAGCCGGGTTAATCTACAGAGTGGAGCCGGGTTAATCTACAGACTGGAGCCGGGTTAATCTACAGACTGGAGCCGGGTTAATCTACAGACTGGAGCCGGGTTAATCTACAGACTGGAGCCGGGTTAATCTACAGACTGGAGCCGGGTTAATCTACAGACTGGAGCCGGGTTAATCTACAGACTGGAGCCGGGTTAATCTACAGACTGGAGCCGGGTTAATCTACAGACTGGAGCCGGGTTAATCTACAGACTGGAGCCGGGTTAATCTACAGACTGGAGCCCGGTTAATCTACAGACTGGAGTCGGGTTAATCTACAGACTGGAGCCGGGTTAATCTACTGACTGGAGCCGGGTTAATCTACAGACTGGAGCCGGGTTAATCTACAGACTGGGGCCGGGTTAATCTACAGACTGGGGCCGGGTTAATCTACAGACTGGGGCCGGGTTAATCTGCAGACTGGAGCCGGGTTAATCTACAGACTGGGGCCGGGTTAATCTACAGACTGGGGCCGGGTTAATCTACAGACTGGGGCCGGGTTAATCTACAGACTGGAACCGGGTTAATCTACAGACTGGAGCCAGGTTAATCTACAGACTGGAGCCGGGTTAATCTACAGACAGAGCCGGGTTAATCTACAGACTGGAGCCGGGTTAATCTACAGACTGGAGCCGGGTTAATCTACAGACTGGAGCCGGGTTAATCTACAGACTGGGGCCGGGTTAATCTACAGACAGAGCCGGGTTAATCTAAAGACTGGGGCCGGGTTAATCTACAGACTGGAGCCGGGTTAATCTGCAAACTGGGGCCGGGTTAATCTACAGACTGGGGCTGGGTTAATCTACAGACTGGAGCCGGGTTAATCTACAGACTGGAGCCGGGTTAATCTACAGACTGGAGCCGGGTTAATCTACAGATTGGGGCCGGGTTAATCTACAGACTGGAGCCGGGTTAATCTACAGACTGAGGCAGGATTAATCTACAGACTGGGGCCGGGTTAATCTACAGACTGGGGCAGGGTTAATCTACAGACTGGAGCCGGGTTAATCTACAGACTGGAGCCGGGTTAATCTACAGACTGGAGCCGGGTTAATCTACAGACTGGAGCCGGGTTAATCTACAGACTGAGGCAGGATTGATCTACAGACTGGGGCCGGGTTAATCTACAGACTGGAGCCGGGTTAATCTACAGACTGGAGCCGGGTTAATCTACAGACTGGGGCCGGGTTAATCTGCAGACTGGAGCCGGGTTAATCTACAGACTGGAGCCGGGTTAATCTACAGACTGGGGCCGGGTTAATCTACAGACTGGAGCCGGGTTAATCTACAGACTGGAGCCGGGTTAATCTACAGACTGGGGCCGGGTTAATCTACAGACTGGAGCCGGGTTAATCTGCAGACTGGAGCCGGGTTAATCTACAGACTGGAGCCCGGGTTAATCTACAGACTGGAGCCGGGTTAATCTACAGACTGGGGCCGGGTTAATCTACAGACTGGAGCCGGGTTAATCTACAGACTGGAGCCGGGTTAATCTACAGACTGGAGCCGGGTTAATCTACAGACTGGGGCCGGGTCAATCTACAGACTGCAGCCGGGTTAATCTACAGACTGGAGCCGGGTTAATCTACAGACTGGAGCCGGGTTAATCTACAGACTGAGGCCGGGTTAAGCTACAGACTGGAGCCGGGTTAATCTACAGACTGGAGCCGGGTTAATCTACAGACTGGGGCCGGGTTAATCTACAGACTGGGGCCGGGTTAATCTACAGACTGGAGCCGGGTTAATCTACAGACTGGAGCCGGGTTAATCTACAGACTGGAGCCGGGTTAATCTACAGACTGGAGCCGGGTTAATCTACAGACTGAGGCCGGGTTAAGCTACAGACTGGAGCCGGGTTAATCTACAGACTGGAGCCGGGTTAATCTACAGACTGGAGCCGGGTTAATCTACAGACTGGGGCCGGGTTAATCTACAGACTGGAGCCGGGTTAATCTACAGACTGGAGCCGGGTTAATCTACAGACTGGAGCCGGGTTAATCTACAGACTGAGGCCGGGTTAATCTACAGACTGGAGCCGGGTTAATCTACAGACTGGAGCCGGGTTAATCTACAGACTGGGGCCGGGTTAATCTACAGACTGGGGCCGGGTTAATCTACAGACTGGAGCCGGGTTAATCTACAGACTGGAGCCGGGTAAATCTACAGACTGGAGCCGGGTTAATCTACAGACTGGAGCCGGGTTAATCTACAGACCGAGCCGGGTTAATCTACAGACTGGGGCCGGGTTAATCTACAGACTGGAGCCGGGTTAATCTACAGACTGGGGCCGGGTTAATCTACAGACTGGAGCCGGGTTAATCTACAGACTGGAGCCGGGTTAATCTACAGACCGAGCCGGGTTAATCTACAGACTGGAGCCGGGTTAATCTACAGACTGGAGCCGGGTTAATCTACAGACTGGGGCCGGGTTAATCTACTGACTGGAGCCGGGTTGATCTACAGACTGGGGCCGGGTTAATCTACTGACTGGAGCCGGGTTAATCTACACACTGGAGCCGGGTTAATCTACAGACTGGAGCCGGGTTAATCTACAGACTGGAGCCGGGTTAATCTACAGACTGGAGCCGGGTTAATCTACAGACTGGAGCCGGGTTAATCTACAGACTGGAGCCGGGTTAATCTACAGACTGGAGCCGGGTTAATCTACAGACTGGAGCCGGGTTAATCTACAGACTGGGGCCGGGTTAATCTACAGACTGGGGCCGGGTTAATCTACAGACTGGAGCCGGGTTAATCTACAGACTGGAGCCGGGTTAATCTACAGACTGGATCCGGGTTAATCTACAGACTGGAGCCTGGTTAATCTACAGACTGGAGCCGGGTTAATCTACAGACTGGAGCCGGGTTAATCTACAGACTGGGGCCAGGTTAATCTACAGACTGGAGCCGGGTTAATCTACAGACTGGAACCGGGTTAATCTACAGACTGGAGCCGGGTTAATCTGCAGACTGGAGCCGGGTTAATCTACAAACTGGAGCCGGGTTAATCCACAGACTGGGGCCGGGTTAATCTACAGACTGGAGCCGGGTTAATCTACAGACTGGGGCCGGGTTAATCTACAGACTGGGTCCGGGTTAATCTACAGACTGGGGCCGGGTTAATCTACAGACTGGAGCCGTGTTAATCTACAGACTGGAGCCGGGTTAATCTACAGACTGGAGCCGGGTTAATCTACAGACTGGAGCCGGGTTAATCTACAGACAGAGCCGGGTTAATCTACAGACTGGAGCCGGGTTAATCTACAGACTGGGGCCGGGTTAATCTACAGACTGGGGCCGGGTTAATCTACAGACTGGAGCCGGGTTAATCTACAGACTGGAGCCAGGTTAATCTACAGACTGGAGCCGGGTTAATCTACAGACTGGGGCCGGGTTAATCTACAGACTGGAACCCGGGTTTATCTACAGACTGGGGCCGGGTTAATCTACCGACTGAGGCCGGGTTAATCTACAGACTGGAGCCGGGTTAATCTACAGACTGGGGCCGGGTTAATCTACAGACTGGGGCCGGGTTAATCTACAGACTGGAGCCGGGTTATTCTACAGACTGGGGCCGGGTTAATCTACAGACTGGAGCCGGGTTAATCTACAGAGTGGAGCCGGGTTAATCTACAGACTGGAGCCGGGTTAATCTACAGACTGGAGCCGGGTTAATCTACAGACTGGAGCCGGGTTAACCTACAGACTGGAGCCGGGTTAATCTACAGACTGGAGCCGGGTTAATCTACAGACTGGAGCCGGGTTAATCTACAGACTGGAGCCGGGTTAATCTACAGACTGGAGCCGGGTTAATCTACAGACTGGAGCCGGGTTAATCTACAGACTGGAGCCGGGTTAATCTACAGACTGGAGCCCGGTTAATCTACAGACTGGAGTCGGGTTAATCTACAGACTGGAGCCGGGTTAATCTACTGACTGGAGCCGGGTTAATCTACAGACTGGAGCCGGGTTAATCTACAGACTGGGGCCGGGTTAATCTACAGACTGGGGCCGGGTTAATCTGCAGACTGGAGCCGGGTTAATCTACAGACTGGGGCCGGGTTAATCTACAGACTGGGGCCGGGTTAATCTACAGACTGGGGCCGGGTTAATCTACAGACTGGAACCGGGTTAATCTACAGACTGGAGCCAGGTTAATCTACAGACTGGAGCCGGGTTAATCTACAGACAGAGCCGGGTTAATCTACAGACTGGAGCCGGGTTAATCTACAGACTGGAGCCGGGTTAATCTACAGACTGGAGCCGGGTTAATCTACAGACTGGGGCCGGGTTAATCTACAGACAGAGCCGGGTTAATCTAAAGACTGGGGCCGGGTTAATCTACAGACTGGAGCCGGGTTAATCTGCAAACTGGGGCCGGGTTAATCTACAGACTGGGGCTGGGTTAATCTACAGACTGGAGCCGGGTTAATCTACAGACTGGAGCCGGGTTAATCTACAGACTGGAGCCGGGTTAATCTACAGATTGGGGCCGGGTTAATCTACAGACTGGAGCCGGGTTAATCTACAGACTGAGGCAGGATTAATCTACAGACTGGGGCCGGGTTAATCTACAGACTGGGGCAGGGTTAATCTACAGACTGGAGCCGGGTTAATCTACAGACTGGAGCCGGGTTAATCTACAGACTGGAGCCGGGTTAATCTACAGACTGGAGCCGGGTTAATCTACAGACTGAGGCAGGATTGATCTACAGACTGGGGCCGGGTTAATCTACAGACTGGAGCCGGGTTAATCTACAGACTGGAGCCGGGTTAATCTACAGACTGGGGCCGGGTTAATCTGCAGACTGGAGCCGGGTTAATCTACAGACTGGAGCCGGGTTAATCTACAGACTGGGGCCGGGTTAATCTACAGACTGGAGCCGGGTTAATCTACAGACTGGAGCCGGGTTAATCTACAGACTGGGGCCGGGTTAATCTACAGACTGGAGCCGGGTTAATCTGCAGACTGGAGCCGGGTTAATCTACAGACTGGAGCCCGGGTTAATCTACAGACTGGAGCCGGGTTAATCTACAGACTGGGGCCGGGTTAATCTACAGACTGGAGCCGGGTTAATCTACAGACTGGAGCCGGGTTAATCTACAGACTGGAGCCGGGTTAATCTACAGACTGGGGCCGGGTCAATCTACAGACTGCAGCCGGGTTAATCTACAGACTGGAGCCGGGTTAATCTACAGACTGGAGCCGGGTTAATCTACAGACTGAGGCCGGGTTAAGCTACAGACTGGAGCCGGGTTAATCTACAGACTGGAGCCGGGTTAATCTACAGACTGGGGCCGGGTTAATCTACAGACTGGGGCCGGGTTAATCTACAGACTGGAGCCGGGTTAATCTACAGACTGGAGCCGGGTTAATCTACAGACTGGAGCCGGGTTAATCTACAGACTGGAGCCGGGTTAATCTACAGACTGAGGCCGGGTTAAGCTACAGACTGGAGCCGGGTTAATCTACAGACTGGAGCCGGGTTAATCTACAGACTGGAGCCGGGTTAATCTACAGACTGGGGCCGGGTTAATCTACAGACTGGAGCCGGGTTAATCTACAGACTGGAGCCGGGTTAATCTACAGACTGGAGCCGGGTTAATCTACAGACTGAGGCCGGGTTAATCTACAGACTGGAGCCGGGTTAATCTACAGACTGGAGCCGGGTTAATCTACAGACTGGGGCCGGGTTAATCTACAGACTGGGGCCGGGTTAATCTACAGACTGGAGCCGGGTTAATCTACAGACTGGAGCCGGGTAAATCTACAGACTGGAGCCGGGTTAATCTACAGACTGGAGCCGGGTTAATCTACAGACCGAGCCGGGTTAATCTACAGACTGGGGCCGGGTTAATCTACAGACTGGAGCCGGGTTAATCTACAGACTGGGGCCGGGTTAATCTACAGACTGGAGCCGGGTTAATCTACAGACTGGAGCCGGGTTAATCTACAGACCGAGCCGGGTTAATCTACAGACTGGAGCCGGGTTAATCTACAGACTGGAGCCGGGTTAATCTACAGACTGGGGCCGGGTTAATCTACTGACTGGAGCCGGGTTGATCTACAGACTGGGGCCGGGTTAATCTACTGACTGGAGCCGGGTTAATCTACACACTGGAGCCGGGTTAATCTACAGACTGGAGCCGGGTTAATCTACAGACTGGAGCCGGGTTAATCTACAGACTGGAGCCGGGTTAATCTACAGACTGGAGCCGGGTTAATCTACAGACTGGAGCCGGGTTAATCTACAGACTGGAGCCGGGTTAATCTACAGACTGGAGCCGGGTTAATCTACAGACTGGGGCCGGGTTAATCTGCAGACTGGAGCCGGGTTAATCTACAGACTGGAGCCGGGTTAATCTACAGACTGAGGCCGGGTTAATCTACAGACTGGAGCCGGGTTAATCTACAGACTGGAGCCGGGTTAATCTACAGACTGGAGCCGGGTTAATCTACAGACTGAGGCCGGGTTAATCTACAGACTGGAGCCGGGTTAATCTACAGACTGGAGCCGGGTTAATCTACAGACTGGAGCCGGGTTAATCTACAGACTGAGGCCGGGTTAATCTACAGACTGGAGCCGGGTTAATCTACAGACTGGGGCCGGGTTAATCTACAGACTGGAGCCGGGTTAATCTACAGACTGGGGCCGGGTTAATCTACAGACTGGAGCCGGGTTAATCTACAGACTGGGGCCGGGTTAATCTACAGACTGGAGCCGGGTTAATCTACAGACTGGAGCCGGGTTAATCTACAGACTGGAGCCGGGTTAATCTACAGACTGGGGCCGGGTTAATCTGCAGACTGGAGCCGGGTTAATCTACAGACTGGAGCCGGGTTAATCTACAGACTGAGGCCGGGTTAATCTACAGACTGGAGCCGGGTTAATCGACAGACTGGAGCCGGGTTAATCTACAGACTGGGGCCGGGTTAATCTGCAGACTGGAGCCGGGTTAATCTACAGACTGGAGCCGGGTTAATCTACAGACTGGAGCTGGGTTAATCTACAGACTGGAGTCATTTTAATCTACAGACTGGAGCCGGGTTAATCTACAGACTGGAGCCGGGTTAATCTACAGACTGGGGCCGGGTTAATCTACAGACTGGGGCCGGGTTAATCTACAGACTGGGGCCGGGTTAATCTACAGACTGGGGCCGGGTTAATCTACAGACTGGAGCCGGGTTAATCTACAGACTGGAGTCGGGTTAATCTACAGACTGGAGCCGGGTTAATCTACAGACTGGAGCCGGGTTAATCTACAGACTGGAGCCGGGTTAATCTATAGACTGGAGCCGTGTTAATCTACACACTGGGGCTGGGTTAATCTACAGACTGGAGCCGGGTTAATCTACAGACTGGAGCCCGGGTTAATCTACAGACTGGAGCCGGGTTAATCTACAGACTGGGGCCGGGTTAATCTACAGACTGGAGCCGGGTTAATCTACAGACTGGAGCCGGGTTAATCTACAGACTGGAGCCAGGTTAATCTGCAGACTGGAGCAGCGTTAATCTACAGACTGGAGCCGGGTTAATCTACAGACTGGGGCCGGGTTAATCTACAGACTGGGGCCGGGTTAATCTACAGACTGGGGCCGGGTTAATCTACAGACTGGAGCCGGGTTAATCTACAGACTGGGGCCGGGTTAATCTACAGACTGGGGCCGGGTTAATCTACAGACTGGAGCCGGGTTAATCTACAGACTGGAGCCGGGTTAATCTGCAGACTGGAGCCTGGTTAATCTGCAGACTGGGGCCGGGTTAATCTACAGACTGGAGCCGGGTTAATCTACAGACTGGAGCCGGGTTAATCTACAGACTGGAGCCGGGTTAATCTACAGACTGGGGCCGGGTAAATCTACAGACTGGGGCCGGGTTAATCTACAGACTGGGGCCGGGTTAATCTACAGACTGGAGCCGGGTTAATCTACAGACTGGAGCCGGGTTAATGTACAGACTGGAGCCGGGTTAATCTACAGATTGGGGCCGGGTTAAACTACAGACTGGGGCCGGGTTAATCTACAGACTGGAGCCGGGTTAATCTACAGACTGGAGCCGGGTTAATCTACAGACTGAGGCAGGATTAATCTACAGACTGGAGCCGGGTTAATCTCCAGACTGAGGCCGGGTTAAGCAACAGACTGGGGCCGGGTTAATCTACAGACTGGAGCCGGGTTAATCTACAGACTGGAGCCCGGGTTAATCTACAGATTGGAGCCGGGTTAATCTACAGACTGGAGCCGGGTTAATCTACAGACTGGAGCCGGGTTAATCTACAGACTGGAGCCGGGTTAATCTACAGACTGGAGCCGGGTTAATCTACAGACTGGAGCCGGGTTAATCTACAGACTGGAGCCGGGTTAATCTACAGACTGGAGCCGGGTTAATCTACAGACTGGAGCCGGGTTAATCTACAGACAGGGGCCGGGTTAATCTACAGACTGGGGCCGGGTTAATCTACAGACTGGAGCCGGGTTAATCTACAGGCTGGAGCCGGGTTAATCTACAGACTGGAGCCGGGTTAATCTACAGACTGGGGCCGGGTTAATCTACAGACTGGAGCCGGGTTAATCTACAGACTGGAGCCGGGTTAATCTACAGACTGGAGCCGGGTTAATCTACAGACTGGAGCCGGGTTAATCTACAGACTGGGGCCGGGTTAATCTACAGACTGGAGCCGGGTTAATCTACAGACTGGAGCCGGGTTAATCTACAGACTGGAGCCGGGTAAATCTACAGACTGGAGCCGGGTTAATCTACAGACTGGAGCCGGGTTAATCTACAGACCAAGCCGGGTTAATCTACAGACTGGAGCCGGGTTAATCTACAGACTGGGGCCGGGTTAATCTACAGACTGGGGCCGGGTTAATCTACTGACTGGAGCCGGGTTGATCTACAGACTGGGGCCGGGTTAATCTACTGACTGGAGCCGGGTTAATCTACAGACTGGAGCCAGGTTAATCTACAAACTGGAGCCGGGTTAATCTACAGACTGGAGCCGGGTTAATCTACAGACTGGAGCCGGGTTAATCTACAGACTGGGGCCGGGTTAATCTACAGACTGGAGCCGGGTTAATCTACAGACTGGGGCCGGGTTAATCTACAGACTGGGGCCGGGTTAATCTACAGACTGGGGCCGGGTTAATCTACAGACTGGAGCCGGGTTAATCTACAGACTGGGGCCGGGTTAATCTACAGACTGGAGCCGGGTTAATCTACAGACTGGAGCAGGGTTAATCTACAGACTGGGGCCGGGTTAATCTACAGACTGGAGCCGGGTTAATCTACAGACTGGAGCAGGGTTAATCTACAGACTGGAGCAGGGTTAATCTACAGACTGGGGCCGGGTTAATCTACAGACTGGGGCCGGGTTAATCTACAGACTGGAGCCGGGTTAATCTACAGACTGGGGCCGGGTTAATCTACAGACTGGGGCCGGGTTAATCTACAGACTGGAGCCGGGTTAATCTACAGACTGGAGCCGGGTTAATCTACAGACAGGAGCCGGGTTAATCTACAGACTGGGGCCGGGTTAATCTTCAGACTGGAGCTGGGTTAATCTACAGACTGGAGCCGGGTTAATCTACAGACTGGAGCCGGGTTAATCTACAGACTGGAGCCGGGTTAATCTACAGACTGGAGCCGGGTTAATCTACAGACTGGGGCCGGTTTAATCTACAGACTGGGGCCGGGTTAATCTACAGAGTGGAGCCGGGTTAATCTACAGACTGGAGCCGGGTTAATCTACAGACTGGAGCCGGGTTAATCTACAGACTGGAGCCGGGTTAATCTACAGACTGGAGCCGGGTTAATCTACAGACTGGGGCCGGGTTAATCGACAGACTGGAGCCGGGTTAATCTACAGACTGGAGCAGGGTTAATCTACAGACCGGGGCCGGGTTAATCTACAGACTGGAGCCGGGTTAATCTACAGACTGGAGCCGGGTTAATCTACAGACTGGAGCCGGGTTAATCTACAGACTGGAGCCCGGGTTAATCTATAGACTGGGGCCGGGTTAATCTACAGACTGGAGCCGGGTTAATCTACAGACTGAGGCTGGGTTAATCTACAGACTGGAGCCGGGTTAATCTACAGACTGGGGCCGGGTTAATCGACAGACTGTTGCCGGGTTAATCTACAGACTGGGGCCGGGTTAATCGACAGACTGGAGCCGGGTTAATCTACAGACTGGGGCCGGGTTAATCTACAGACTGGAGCCGGGTTAATCTACAGACTGGAGCCGGGTTAATCTACAGACTGGAGCCGGGTTAATCTACAGACTGGAGCCGGGTTAATCGACAGATTGGGGCCGGGTTAATCTACAGACTGGACCCGGGTTAATCTACAGACTGGAGCCGGGTTAATCTACAGACTGGGGCCGGGTTAATCTACAGACTGGAGCCGGGTTAATCTACAGACTGGGGCCGGGTTAATCTACAGACTGGAGCCGGGTTAATCTACAGACTGGGCCCGGATTAATCTACAGACTGGAGCTGGGTTAATCTACAGACTGGGCCCGGGTTAATCTACAGACTGGAGTCGGGTTTATCTACAGACTGGGGCCGGGTTAATCTACAGAGTGGAGCCCGGTTAATCTACAGACTGGGGCCAGGTTAATCTACAGACTGGAGCCGTGTTAATCTACAGACTGGGGCCAGGTTAATCTATAGACTGGAGCCGGGTTTATCTACAGATTGGAGCCGGGTTAATCTACAGACTGGGGCCGGGTTAATTTGCAGACTGGAGCCGGGTTAATCTACAGACAGGAGCCGGGTTAATCTGCAGACTGGGGCCGGGTTAATCTACAGACTGGAGCCGGGTTAATCTACAGACTGGAGCCGGGTTGATCTACAGACTGGGGCCGGGTTAATCTACAGACTGGAGCCGGGTTAATCTACAGACTGGAGCCGGGTTAATCTACAGACTGGAGCCGGGTTAATCTACAGACTGGGGCCGGGTTGATCTACAGACTGGAGCCGGGTTAATCTACAGATTGGAGCCGGGTTAATCTACAGACTCGAGCCGGGTTAATCTACAGACTGGAGCCGGGTTAATCTACAGACTGGAGCCGGGTTAATCTACAGACTGGGGCCGGGATAATCTACAGACTGGGGCCGGGTTGATCTACAGACTGGAGCCGGGTTAATCTACAGACTGGAGCCGGGTTAATCTACAGACTGAGGCTGGGTTAATCTATAGACTGGAGCCGAGTTAATCTACAGACTGGGGCCGGGTTAATCTACAGACTGGAGCCGGGTTAATCTACAGACTGGAGCCGGGTTAATCTACAGACTGGGGCCGGGTTAATCTACAGACTGGAGCTGGGTTAATCTAAAGACTGGGGCTGGGTTAATCTACAGACTGGGGCCGGGTTAATCTACAGACTGGGGCCGGGTTAATCTACAGACTGGAGCCGTGTTAATCGACAGACTGGAGCCGGGTTAATCTACAGACTGGAGCCGGGTTAATCTACAGACTGGGGCCGGGTTAATCTACAGACTGGAGCCGGGTTAATCTACAGACTGGAGCCGGGTTAATCTACAGACTGGAGCCGGGTTAATCTACAGACTGGAGCCGGGTTAATCTACAGACTGGAGCCGGGTTAATCTACAGACTGGGGCCGGGTTAATCTACAGACTGGAGCCGGGTTAATCTACAGACTGGAGCCGGGTTAATCTACAGACTGGAGCCGGGTTAATCTACAGACTGGAGCCGGGTTAATCTACAGACTGGGGCCGGGTTAATCTACAGACTGGGGCTGGGTTAATCTACAGACTGGAGCCGGGTTAATCTACAGACTGGAGCCGGGTTAATCTACAGACTGGGGCCGGGTTAATCTACAGACTGGAGCCGGGTTAATCTACAGACTGGGGCCGGGTTAATCTACAGACTGGAGCCGGGTTAATCTACAGACTGGAGTCAGTTTAATCTACAGACTGGAGCCGGGTTAATCTACAGACTGGAGCCGGGTTAATCTACAGACTGGATCCGGGTTAATCTAAAGACTGGAGCCGGGTTAATCTACAGACTGGAGCCGGGTTAATCTACAGACTGGGGCTGGGTTAATCTACAGACTGGAGTCAGTTTAATCTACAGACTGGAGCCGGGTTAATCTACAGACTGGGGCTGGGTTAATCTACAGACTGGAGCCGGGTTAATCTACAGACTGGAGCCGGGTTAATCTACAGACTGGGGCCGGGTTAATCTACAGACTGAGGCCGGGTTAATCTACAGACTGGAGCCGGGTTAATCTACAGACTGGGGCCGGGTTAATCTACAGATTGGAGCCGGGCTAATCTTCAGACTGGGGCCGGGTTAATCTACAGACTGGAGCCGGGTTAATCTACAGACTGGGGCCGGGTTAATCTACAGACTGAGGCCGGGTTAATCTACAGACTGGAGCCGGGTTAATCTACAGACTGGGGCCGGGTTAATCTACAGACTGGAGCCGGGTTAATCTACAGACTGAGGCCGGGTTAATCTACAGACTGGGGCCGGGTTAATCTACAGACTGGGGCCGGGTTAATCTACAGATTGGAGCCGGGCTAATCTTCAGACTGGGGCCGGGTTAATCTACAGATTGGAGCTGGGATAATCTACAGACTGGAGCCGGGTTAATCTACAGACTGGAGCCGGGTTAATCTACAGACTGGAGCCGGGTTAATCTTCAGACTGGGGCCGGGTTAATCTACAGACTGGGGCCGGGTTAATCTACAGACTGGAGCCGGATTAATCTACAGACTGGAGCCGGGTTAATCTACAGACTGGGGCCGGGCTAATCTTCAGACTGGGGCCGGGCTAATCTTCAGACTGGGGCTGGGTTAATCTACAGACTGGAGCCGGGATAATCTACAGACTGGAGCCGGGTTAATCTACAGACTGGAGCCGGGTTAATCTGCAGACTGGAGCCGGGTTAATCTTCAGACTGGGGCCGGGTTAATCTACAGACTGGAGCCGGATTAATCTACAGACTGGAGCCGGATTAATCTACAGACTGGGGCCCGGGTTGATCTACAGACTGGGGCCGGGTTGATCTACAGACTGGGGCCGGGTTAATGTACAGACTGGAGCCGGGTTAATCTGCAGACTGGAGCCGGGTTAATCTACAAACTGGAGCCGGGTTAATCTACAGACAGGGGCCGGGTTAATCTACAGACTGGAGCCGGGTTAATCTACAGACTGGGGCCGGGTTAATCTACAGACTGGAGCCAGGTTAATCTATAGACTGGAGCCGGGTTAATCTACAGACTGGAGCCGGGTTAATCTGCAGACTGGAGCCGGGTTAATCTACAAACTGGAGCCGGGTTAATCTACAGACTGGGGCCGGGTTAATCTACAGACTGGAGCCGGGTTAATCTACAGACTGGGGCCGGGTTAATCTGCAGACTGGGGCCGGGTTAATCTACAGACTGGGGCCGGGTTAATCTACAGACTGGAGCCGGGTTAATCTACAGACTGGAGCAGGGTTAATCTACAGACTGGAGCCGGGTTAATCTACAGACTGGGGCCGGGTTAATCTACAGACTGGAGCCTGGTTAATCTACAGACTGGGGCCGGGTTAATCTACAGACTGGAGCCGTGTTAATCTACAGACTGGAGCCGGGTTAATCTACAGACTGGAGCCGGGTTAATCTACAGACTGGAGCCGGGTTAATCTACAGACTGGAGCCGGGTAAATCTACAGACTGGGGCCGGTTTAATCTACAGACTGGGGCCGGGTTAATCTACAGACAGAGCCGTGTTAATCTACAGACTGGAGCCGGGTTAATCTACAGACTGGGGCCGGGTTAATCTACAGACTGGAGCCGGGTTAATCTACAGACTGGGGCCGGGTTAATCTACAGACTGGAGCCGGGTTAATCTACAGACTGGAGCCGGGTTAATCTACAGACTGGAGCCGGGTTAATCTACAGACTGGAGCCGGGTTAATCTACAGACTGGGGCCGGGTTAATCTACAGACTGGGGCTGGGTTAATCTACAGACTGGAGCCGGGTTAATCTACAGACTGGAGCCGGGTTAATCTACAGACTGGGGCCGGGTTAATCTACAGACTGGAGCCGGGTTAATCTACAGACTGGGGCCGGGTTAATCTACAGACTGGAGCCGGGTTAATCTACAGACTGGAGTCAGTTTAATCTACAGACTGGAGCCGGGTTAATCTACAGACTGGAGCCGGGTTAATCTACAGACTGGATCCGGGTTAATCTAAAGACTGGAGCCGGGTTAATCTACAGACTGGAGCCGGGTTAATCTACAGACTGGGGCTGGGTTAATCTACAGACTGGAGTCAGTTTAATCTACAGACTGGAGCCGGGTTAATCTACAGACTGGGGCTGGGTTAATCTACAGACTGGAGCCGGGTTAATCTACAGACTGGAGCCGGGTTAATCTACAGACTGGGGCCGGGTTAATCTACAGACTGAGGCCGGGTTAATCTACAGACTGGAGCCGGGTTAATCTACAGACTGGGGCCGGGTTAATCTACAGATTGGAGCCGGGCTAATCTTCAGACTGGGGCCGGGTTAATCTACAGACTGGAGCCGGGTTAATCTACAGACTGGGGCCGGGTTAATCTACAGACTGAGGCCGGGTTAATCTACAGACTGGAGCCGGGTTAATCTACAGACTGGGGCCGGGTTAATCTACAGACTGGAGCCGGGTTAATCTACAGACTGAGGCCGGGTTAATCTACAGACTGGGGCCGGGTTAATCTACAGACTGGGGCCGGGTTAATCTACAGATTGGAGCCGGGCTAATCTTCAGACTGGGGCCGGGTTAATCTACAGATTGGAGCTGGGATAATCTACAGACTGGAGCCGGGTTAATCTACAGACTGGAGCCGGGTTAATCTACAGACTGGAGCCGGGTTAATCTTCAGACTGGGGCCGGGTTAATCTACAGACTGGGGCCGGGTTAATCTACAGACTGGAGCCGGATTAATCTACAGACTGGAGCCGGGTTAATCTACAGACTGGGGCCGGGCTAATCTTCAGACTGGGGCCGGGCTAATCTTCAGACTGGGGCTGGGTTAATCTACAGACTGGAGCCGGGATAATCTACAGACTGGAGCCGGGTTAATCTACAGACTGGAGCCGGGTTAATCTGCAGACTGGAGCCGGGTTAATCTTCAGACTGGGGCCGGGTTAATCTACAGACTGGAGCCGGATTAATCTACAGACTGGAGCCGGATTAATCTACAGACTGGGGCCCGGGTTGATCTACAGACTGGGGCCGGGTTGATCTACAGACTGGGGCCGGGTTAATGTACAGACTGGAGCCGGGTTAATCTGCAGACTGGAGCCGGGTTAATCTACAAACTGGAGCCGGGTTAATCTACAGACAGGGGCCGGGTTAATCTACAGACTGGAGCCGGGTTAATCTACAGACTGGGGCCGGGTTAATCTACAGACTGGAGCCAGGTTAATCTATAGACTGGAGCCGGGTTAATCTACAGACTGGAGCCGGGTTAATCTGCAGACTGGAGCCGGGTTAATCTACAAACTGGAGCCGGGTTAATCTACAGACTGGGGCCGGGTTAATCTACAGACTGGAGCCGGGTTAATCTACAGACTGGGGCCGGGTTAATCTGCAGACTGGGGCCGGGTTAATCTACAGACTGGGGCCGGGTTAATCTACAGACTGGAGCCGGGTTAATCTACAGACTGGAGCAGGGTTAATCTACAGACTGGAGCCGGGTTAATCTACAGACTGGGGCCGGGTTAATCTACAGACTGGAGCCTGGTTAATCTACAGACTGGGGCCGGGTTAATCTACAGACTGGAGCCGTGTTAATCTACAGACTGGAGCCGGGTTAATCTACAGACTGGAGCCGGGTTAATCTACAGACTGGAGCCGGGTTAATCTACAGACTGGAGCCGGGTAAATCTACAGACTGGGGCCGGGTTAATCTACAGACTGGGGCCGGGTTAATCTACAGACAGAGCCGTGTTAATCTACAGACTGGAGCCGGGTTAATCTACAGACTGGGGCCGGGTTAATCTACAGACTGGAGCCGGGTTAATCTACAGACTGGAGCCAGGTTAATCTACAGACTGGAGCCGGGTTAATCTACAGACTGGGGCCGGGTTAATCTACAGACTGGAACCCGGGTTAATCTACAGACTGGAGCCGGGTTAATCTACAGACTGGAGCCCGGTTAATCTACAGACTGGGGCCGGGTTAATCTACAGACTGGGGCCGGGTTAATCTACAGACTGGAGCCGGGTTAATCTACAGACTGGGGCCGGGTTAATCTACAGACTGGGGCCGGGTTAATCTACAGACTGGAGCCGGGTTAATCTACAGACTGGAGCCGGGTTAATCTACAGAGTGGAGCCGGGTTAATCTACAGACTGGAGCCGGGTTAATCTACAGACTGGATCCGGGTTAATCTACAGACTGGAGCCGGGTTAATCTACAGACTGGGGCCGGGTTAATATACAGACTGGAGCCGGGTTAATCTACAGACTGGAGCCGGGTTAATCTACAGACTGGAGCCGGGTTAATCTACAGACTGGAGCCGGGTTAATCTACAGACTGGAGCCGGGTTAATCTACAGAATGGAGCCGGGTTAATCTACAGACTGGAGCCGGGTTAATCTACAGACTGGAGCCGGGTTAATCTACAGACTGGAGCCGGGTTAATCTACAGAGTGGAGCCGGGTTAATCTACAGACTGGAGCCGGGTTAATCTACAGACTGGAGCCGGGTTAATCTACAGACTGGGGCCGGGTTAATCTACAGACTGGAGCCGGGTTAATCTACAGACTGGAGCCGGGTTAATCTACAGACTGGAGCCGGGTTAATCTACAGACTGGGGCCGGGTTAATCTACAGACTGGGGCCGGGTAAATCGACAGACTGGGGCCGGGTTAATTTACAGACTGGAGCCGGGTTAATCTACAGACTGGAGCCGGGTTAATCTACAGACTGGAGCCGGGTTAATCTACAGACTGGGGCTGGGTAAATCTACAGACTGGGGCCGGGTTAATCTACAGACTGGAGCCGGGTTAATCTACAGACTGGAGCCGGGTTAATCTACAGACTGGAGCCGGGTTAATCGACAGACTGGAGCCGGGTTAATCTACAGACTGGGGCGGGTTAATCTACAGACTGGGGCCGGGTTAATCTACAGACTGGAGCCGGGTTAATCTACAGACTGGAGCCGGGTTAATCTACAGACTGGAGCCGGGTTAATCTACAGACTGGGGCCGGGTTAATCTACAGACTGGGGCCGGGTTAATCTGCAGACTGGAGCCGGGTTAATCTACAGACTGGAGCCGGGTTAATCTACAGACTGGAGCCGGGTTAATCTACAGACTGGAGCCGGGTTAATCTACAGACTGGAGCCGGGTTAATCTACAGACTGGAGCCGGGTTAATCTACAGACTGGGGCCGGGTTAATCTACAGACTGTAGCCGGGTTAATCTACAGACTGGGGCCGGGTTAATCTACAGACTGGGGCCGGGTTAATCTACAGACTGGAGCCGGGTTAATCTACAGACTGGAGCCGGGTTAATCTACAGACTGGAGCCGGGTTAATCTACAGACTGGAGCCGGGTTAATCTACAGACTGGAGCCGGGTTAATCTACAGACTGGAGCCAGGTTAATCTACAGACTGGGGCCGGGTTAATCTACAGACTGGAGCCGGGTTAATCTACAGACTGGAGCCGGGTTAATCTACAGACAGAGCCGGGTTAATCTACAGACAGAGCCGGGTTAATCTACAGACTGGAGCCGGGTTAATCTACAGACTGGGGCCGGGTTAATCTACAGACTGGAGCCGGGTTAATCTACAGACTGGGGCCGGGTTAATCTACAGACTGGAGCCGGGTTAATCTACAGACTGGAGCCGGGTTAATCTACAGACTGGAGCCGGGTTAATCTACAGACTGGGGCCGGGTTAATCTACAGACTGGGGCCGGGTTAATCTACAGAGTGGAGCCCGTTTAATCAACAGACTGGGGCCGGGTTAATCTACAGACTGGAGCCGGGTTAATCTACAGACTGGAGCCGGGTTAATCTACAGACTGGGGCCGGGTTAATCTACAGAGTGGAGCCCGGTTAATCAACAGACTGGGGCCGGGTTAATCTACAGACTGGAGCCGGGTTAATCTACAGACCGGAGCCGGGTTAATCTACAGACTGGAGCCGGGTTAATCTACAGACTGGGGCCGGGTTAATCTACAGACTGGGGCCGGGTTAATCTACAGACAGGAGCCGGGTTAATCTACAGACCGGGGCCGGGTTAATCTACAGACCGGAGCCGGGTTAATCTACAGACCGGTGCCGGGTTAATCTACAGACCGGAGCCGGGTTAATCTACAGACCGGAGCCGGGTTAATCTACAGACCGGAGCCGGGTTAATCTGCAGACCGGAGCCGGGTTAATCTACAGACCGGAGCCAGGTTAATCTACAGACTGGAGCCGGGTTAATCTACAGACTGGGGCCGGGTTAATCTACAGACCGGAGCCGGGTTAATCTACAGACTGGAGCCGGGTTAATCTACAGACTGGAGCCGGGTTAATCGACAGACTGGAGCCGGGTTAATCTACAGACTGGAGCCGGCTTAATCTACAGACTGGAGCCGGGTTAATCTATAGACTGGAGCCGGATTAATCTACAGACTGGAGCCGGGTTAATCTACAGACTGGGGACGGGTTAATCTACAGACTGGAACCGGGTTAATCTACAGACTGAGGCCGGGTTAATCTACAGACTGGAGCCGGGTTAATCTACAGACTGGAGCCGGGTTAATCTACAGACTGGTGCCGGGTTAATCTACAGACTGGAGCCGGGTTAATCGACAGACTGGAGCCGGGTTAATCTACAGACTTGAGCCGGGTTAATCTACAGACTGGAGCCGGGTTAATCTACAGACTGGGTTTGGGTTAATCTACAGACTGGAGCCGGGTTAATCTACAGACTGGAGCCGGGTTAATCTACAGACTGGAGCCGGGTTAGTCTGCAGACTGGAGCCGGGTTAATCTACAGACTGGAGCCGGGTTAATCTACAGACTGGAGCCGGGTTAATCTACAGACTGGAGCCGGGTTAATCTACAGACTGAGGCCGGGTTAATCTACAGACTGGAGCCGGGTTAATCTACAGACTGGAGCCGGGATAATCTGCAGACTGGGTCCGGGATAATCCACAGGCTGGGGCCGGGATAATCTACAGACTGGAGCCGGGTTAATCCACAGACTGGGGCCGGGTTAATCTACAGACTGGAGCGGGTTAACCTACAGACTGGAGCCGGGTTAATCTACCGACTGGAGCCGGGTTAATCTACCGACTGGAGCCGGGTTAATCTACTGACTGGAGCCGGGATAATCTACAGACTGGAGCCGGGTTAATCTACTGACTGGAGCCGGGATAATCTACAGACTGGGGCCGGGTTAATCTACAGACTGAGGCTGGGTTAATCTACTGACTGGAGCCGGGTTAATCTACAGACTGGAGCCAGGTTAATCTACAGACTGGAGCCAGGTTAATCTACAGACTGGGGCCGGGTTAATCTACAGACTGCAGCCGGGTTAATCCACAGACTGGGGCCGGGTTAATCTACAGACTGGGGCCGGGTTAATCTACAGACTGGGGCCGGGTTAATCTACAGACTGGGGCCGGGTTAATCTACAGACTGGGGCCGGGTTAATCTACAGACTGGGGTCTGGTTAATCTACAGACTGGGGCCGGGTTAATCTACAGACTGGGGCCGGGTTAATCTACAGACTGGAGCAGGGTTAATCTACAGACTGGAGCCGGGTTAATCCACAGACTGGGGCCGGGTTAATCTACAGACTGGAGCCAGGTTAATCTACAGACTGGGGCCGGGTTAATCTACAGACTGGAGCCGGGTTAATCCACTGACTGGGGCCGGGTTAATCTACAGACTGGAGTCGGGTTAATCTTCAGACTGGAGCCGGGTTAATCTACAGACTGGAGCCCGGGTTAATCTACAGACTGGAGCCGGTTTAATCTACAGACTGGGGCCGGGTTAATCTTCAGACTGGAGCCGGGTTAATCTACAGACTGGGGCCGGGTTAATCTACAGACTGGAGCCCGGGTTAATCTACAGACTGGAGCCGGTTTAATCTACAGACTGGGGCCGGGTTAATCTACTGACTGGAGCCGGGTTAATCTACAGACTGGAGCCGGGTTAATCTACAGACTGGAGCCGGGTTAATCTACAGACTGGAGTCGGGTTAATCTACAGACTGGGGCCGGGTTAATCTACAGACTGGAGCCCGGGTTAATCTACAGACTGGAGCCGGGTTAATCTACAGGCTGGAGCCGGGTTAATCTACAGACTGGAGCCGGGTTAATCTACAGACTGGAGCCGGGTTAATCTACAGACTGGAGTCGGGTTAATCTACAGACTGGAGCCGGGTTAATCTACAGACTGGAGTCGGGTTAATCTACAGACTGGAGCTGGGTTAATCTACAGACTGGAGCCGGGTTAATCTACAGACTGGGGCCAGGTTAATCTACAGACTGGAGCCAGGTTAATCTACAGACTGGAGCCGGGTTAATCTACAGACTGGGGCCGGGTTAATCTACAGACTGGAGCCGGGTAAATCTACAGACTGGAGCCGGGTTAATCTACAGACTGGAGCCGGGTTAATCTACAGACTGGAGCCGGTTTAATCTACAGACTGGAGCCGGGTTAATCTACAGACTGGGGCCGGGTTAATCTACAGACTGGAGCCGGGTTAATCTACAGACTGGGGCCGGGTTAATCTACAGACTGGAGCCGGGTTAATCTACAGACTGGAGCCGGGTTAATCTACAGACTGGAGCCAGGTTAATCTACAGACTGGAGCCGGGTTAATCTACAGACTGGAGCCGGGTTAATCTACAGACTGGAGCCGGGTTAATCTACAGACTGGAGCCGGGTTAATCTACAGACTGGAGCCGGGTTAATCTACACACCGAGCCGGGTTAATCTACAGACTGGAGCCGGGTTAATCTACAGACTGGGGCCGGGTTAATCTACAGACTGGGGCCGGGTTAATCTACTGACTGGAACCGGGTTAATCTACAGACTGGGGCCGGGTTAATCTACTGACTGGAGCCGGGTTAATCCACAGACTGGAGCCGGGTTAATCTACAGACTGGAGCCGGGTTAATCTACAGACTGGAGCCGGGTTAATCTACAGACTGGAGCCGGGTTAATCTACTGACTGGAGCCGGGTTAATCTACAGACTGGAGCCGGGTTAATCTACAGACTGGGGCCGGGTTAATCTACAGACTGGAGCCGGGTTAATCTACAGACTGGAGCCGGGTTAATCTACAGACTGGAGCCGGGTTAATCTACAGACAGGAGTCGGGTTAATCTACAGACAGAGCCGGGTTAATCTACAGACTGGAGCCGGGTTAATCTACAGACTGGAGCCGGGTTAATCTACAGACTGGAGCCGGGTTAATCTACAGACTGGAGCCGGGTTAATCTACAGACTGGAGCCGGGTTAATCTACAGACTGGGTTCGGTTTAATCTACAGACTGGAGCCGGGTTAATCTACAGACTGGAGCCGGGTTAATCTACAGACTGGAGCCGGGTTAGTCTGCAGACTGGAGCCGGGTTAATCTGCAGACTGGAGCCGGGTTAATCTACAGACTGGAGACGGGTTAATCTACAGACTGGGGCCGGGTTAATCTACAGAGTGGAGCCCGGTTAATCAACAGACTGGGGCCGGGTTAATCTACAGACTGGAGCCGGGTTAATCTACAGACTGGAGCCGGGTTAATCTACAGAGTGGAGCCGGGTTAATCTACAGACTGGAGACGGGTTAATCTACAGACTGGGGCCGGGTTAATCTACAGAGTGGAGCCCGGTTAATCAACAGACTGGGGCCGGGTTAATCTACAGACTGGGGCCGGGTTAATCTACAGACTGGAGCCGGGTTAATCTACAGACTGGGGCCGGGTTAATCTACAGACTGGAGCCGGGTTAATCTACAGACTGGAGCCGGGTTAATCTACAGACTGGAGCCGGGTTAATCTACAGACTGGGGCCGGGTTAATCTACAGACTGGAGCCGGGTTAATCTACAGACTGGGGCCGGGTTAATCTACAGTCTGGAGCCTGGTTAATCTACAGACTGGAGCCGGGTTAATCTACAGACTGGAGCCGGGTTAATCTACAGACTGGAGTCGGGTTAATCTACAGACTGGAGCCGGGTTAATCTACAGACTGGAGCCGGGTTAATCTACAGACTGGGGCCGGGTTAATCTACAGACTGGAGCCAGGTTAATCTACAGACTGGAGCCGGGTTAATCTACTGACTGGAGCCGGGTTAATCTACAGACTGGAGCCGGGTTAATCTACAGACTGGAGCCGGGTAAATCTACAGACTGGGGCCGGGTTAATCTACAGACTGGAGCCGGGTTAATCTACAGACTGGAGCCGGGTTAATCTACAGACTGGAGCCGGGTTAATCGACAGACTGGAGCCGGGTTAATCTACAGACTGGGGCGGGTTAATCTACAGACTGGGGCCGGGTTAATCTACAGACTGGAGCCGGGTTAATCTACAGACTGGAGCCGGGTTAATCTACAGACTGGAGCCGGGTTAATCTACAGACTGGGGCCGGGTTAATCTACAGACTGGAGCCGGGTTAATCTACAGACTGGAGCCGGGTTAATCTACAGACTGGAGCCGGGTTAATCTACAGACTGGGGCCGGGTTAATCTACAGACTGGAGCCGGGTTAATCTACAGACTGGAGCCGGGTTAATCTACAGACAGAGCCGGGTTAATCTACAGACAGAGCCGGGTTAATCTACAGACTGGAGCCGGGTTAATCTACAGACTGGGGCCGGGTTAATCTACAGACTGGAGCCGGGTTAATCTACAGACTGGGGCCGGGTTAATCTACAGACTGGAGCCAGGTTAATCTACAGACTGGGGCCGGGTTAATCTACAGACTGGAGCCAGGTTAATCTACAGACTGGAGCCGGGTAAATCTACAGACTGGAGCCGGGTTAATCTACAGACTGGAGCCGGGTTAATCTACAGACTGGAGCCGGTTTAATCTACAGACTGGAGCCGGGTTAATCTACAGACTGGAGCCAGGTTAATCTACAGACTGGAGCCGGGTTAATCTACAGACTGGGGCCGGGTTAATCTACAGACTGGAGCCGGGTAAATCTACAGACTGGAGCCGGGTTAATCTACAGACTGGAGCCGGGTTAATCTACAGACTGGAGCCGGGTTAATCTACAGACTGGGGCCGGGTTAATCTACAGACTGGAGCCGGGTTAATCTACAGACTGGGGCCGGGTTAATCTACAGACTGGGGCCGGGTTAATCTACAGACTGGAGCCGGGTTAATCTACAGACTGGGGCCGGGTTAATCTACAGACTGGAGCCGGGTTAATCTACAGACTGGAGCCGGGTTAATCTACAGACTGGAGCCAGGTTAATCTACAGACTGGAGCCGGGTTAATCTACAGACTGGGGCCGGGTTAATCTACAGACTGGAGCCGGGTAAATCTACAGACTGGAGCCGGGTTAATCTACAGACTGGAGCCGGGTTAATCTACAGACCGAGCCGGGTTAATCTACAGACTGGAGCCGGGTTAATCTACAGACAGGGGCCGGGTTAATCTACAGACTGGGGCCGGGTTAATCTACTGACTGGAGCCGGGTTACTCTACAGACTGGGGCCGGGTTAATCTACTGACTGGAGCCGGGTTAATCTACAGACTGGAGCCGGGTTAATCTACAGACTGGGGCCGGGTTAATCTACAGACTGGAGCCGGGTTAATCTACAGACTGGAGCCGGGTTAATCTACAGACTGGAGCCGGGTTAATCTACAGACAGGAGTCGGGTTAATCCACTGACTGGGGCCGGGTTAATCTACAGACAGAGCCGGGTTAATCTACAGACTGGAGCCGGGTTAATCTACAGACTGGAGTCGGGTTAATCCACTGACTGGGGCCGGGTTAATCTACAGACTGGAGCCGGGTTAATCTACAGACTGGAGCCGGGTTAATCTACAGGCTGGAGCCGGGTTAATCTACAGACTGGAGCTGGGTTAATCTACAGACTGGAGCCGGGTTAATCTACAGACTAGAGCCAGGTTAATCTACAGACTTGAGCCGGGTTAATCTACAGACTGGAGCCGGGTTAATCTACAGACTGGAGCCGGGTTAATCTACAGACTGGAGCCGGGTTAATCTACAGACTGGAGCCGGGTTAATCTACAGACTGGGTTCGGTTTAATCTACAGACTGGAGCCGGGTTAATCTACAGACTGGAGCCGGGTTAATCTACAGACTGGAGCCGGGTTAGTCTGCAGACTGGAGCCGGGTTAATCTGCAGACTGGAGCCGGGTTAATCTACAGACTGGAGACGGGTTAATCTACAGACTGGGGCCGGGTTAATCTACAGAGTGGAGCCCGGTTAATCAACAGACTGGGGCCGGGTTAATCTACAGACTGGAGCCGGGTTAATCTACAGACTGGAGCCGGGTTAATCTACAGAGTGGAGCCGGGTTAATCTACAGACTGGAGACGGGTTAATCTACAGACTGGGGCCGGGTTAATCTACAGAGTGGAGCCCGGTTAATCAACAGACTGGGGCCGGGTTAATCTACAGACTGGAGCCGGGTTAATCTACAGACTGGAGCCGGGTTAATCTACAGACTGGGGCCGGGTTAATCTACAGACTGGAGCCGGGTTAATCTACAGACTGGGGCCGGGTTAATCTACAGAGAGAGCTGGGTTAATCTACAGACTGGGGCCGGGTTAATCTACAGTCTGGAGCCTGGTTAATCTACAGACTGGAGCCGGGTTAATCTACAGACTGGAGCCGGGTTAATCTACAGACTGGAGCCGGGTTAATCTACAGACTGGGGCCGGGTTAATCTACAGACTGGAGCCGGGTTAATCTACAGACTGGAGCCGGGTTAATCTACAGACTGGAGCCGGGTTAATCTACAGACTGGGGCCGGGTAAATCTACAGACTGGGGCCGGGTTAATCTACAGACTGGAGCCGGGTTAATCTACAGACTGGAGCCGGGTTAATCTACAGACTGGAGCCGGGTTAATCGACAGACTGGAGCCGGGTTAATCTACAGACTGGGGCGGGTTAATCTACAGACTGGGGCCGGGTTAATCTACAGACTGGAGCCGGGTTAATCTACAGACTGGAGCCGGGTTAATCTACAGACTGGAGCCGGGTTAATCTACAGACTGGGGCCGGGTTAATCTACAGACTGGAGCCGGGTTAATCTACAGACTGGAGCCGGGTTAATCTACAGACTGGGGCCGGGTTAATCTACAGACTGGGGCCGGGTTAATCTACAGACTGGAGCCGGGTTAATCTACAGACTGGAGCCGGGTTAATCTACAGACAGAGCCGGGTTAATCTACAGACAGAGCCGGGTTAATCTACAGACTGGAGCCTGGTTAATCTACAGACTGGGGCCGGGTTAATCTACAGACTGGAGCCGGGTTAATCTACAGACTGGGGCCGGGTTAATCTACAGACTGGAGCCGGGTTAATCTACAGACTGGAGCCGGGTTAATCTACAGACTGGAGCCGGGTTAATCTACAGACTGGGGCCGGGTTAATCTACAGACTGGGGCCGGGTTAATCTACAGAGTGGAGCCCGGTTAATCAACAGACTTGGGCCGGGTTAATCTACAGACTGGAGCCGGGTTAATCTACAGACTGGAGCCGGGTTAATCTACAGACTGGGGCCGGGTTAATCTACAGAGTGGAGCCCGGTTAATCAACAGACTGGGGCCGGGTTAATCTACAGACTGGAGCCGGGTTAATCTACAGACCGGAGCCGGGTTAATCTACAGACTGGAGCCGGGTTAATCTACAGACTGGGGCCGGGTTAATCTACAGACTGGGGCCGGGTTAATCTACAGACTGGAGCCGGGTTAATCTACAGACCGGGGCCGGGTTAATCTACAGACCGGAGCCGGGTTAATCTACAGACCGGAGCCGGGTTAATCTACAGACCGGAGCCGGGTTAATCTGCAGACCGGAGCCGGGTTAATCTACAGACCGGAGCCAGGTTAATCTACAGACTGGAGCCGGGTTAATCTACAGACTGGGGCCGGGTTAATCTACAGACCGGAGCCGGGTTAATCTACAGACTGGAGCCGGGTTAATCTACAGACTGGAGCCGGGTTAATCGACAGACAGGAGCCGGGTTAATCTACAGACTGGAGCCGGCTTAATCTACAGACTGGAGCCGGGTTAATCTATAGACTGGAGCCGGATTAATCTACAGACTGGAGCCGGGTTAATCTACAGACTGGGGACGGGTTAATCTACAGACTGGAACCGGGTTAATCTACAGACTGAGGCCGGGTTAATCTACAGACTGGAGCCGGGTTAATCTACAGACTGGAGCCGGGTTAATCTACAGACTGGTGCCGGGTTAATCTACAGACTGGAGCCGGGTTAATCGACAGACTGGAGCCGGGTTAATCTACAGACTTGAGCCGGGTTAATCTACAGACTGGAGCCGGGTTAATCTACAGACTGGGTTCGGGTTAATCTACAGACTGGAGCCGGGTTAATCTACAGACTGGAGCCGGGTTAATCTACAGACTGGAGCCGGGTTAGTCTGCAGACTGGAGCCGGGTTAATCTACAGACTGGAGCCGGGTTAATCTACAGACTGGAGCCGGGTTAATCTACAGACTGGAGCCGGGTTAATCTACAGACTGAGGCCGGGTTAATCTACAGACTGGAGCCGGGTTAATCTACAGACTGGAGCCGGGATAATCTGCAGACTGGGGCCGGGATAATCCACAGGCTGGGGCCGGGATAATCTACAGACTGGAGCCGGGTTAATCCACAGACTGGGGCCGGGTTAATCTACAGACTGGAGCGGGTTAACCTACAGACTGGAGCCGGGTTAATCTACCGACTGGAGCCGGGTTAATCTACTGACTGGAGCCGGGATAATCTACAGACTGGAGCCGGGTTAATCTACTGACTGGAGCCGGGATAATCTACAGACTGGGGCCGGGTTAATCTACAGACTGAGGCTGGGTTAATCTACTGACTGGAGCCGGGTTAATCTACAGACTGGAGCCAGGTTAATCTACAGACTGGAGCCAGGTTAATCTACAGACTGGGGCCGGGTTAATCTACAGACTGGAGCCGGGTTAATCCACAGACTGGGGCCGGGTTAATCTACAGACTGGGGCCGGGTTAATCTACAGACTGGGGCTGGGTTAATCTACAGACTGGGGCCGGGTTAATCTACAGACTGGGGCCGGGTTAATCTGCAGACTGGGGTCTGGTTAATCTACAGACTGGGGCCGGGTTAATCTACAGACTGGGGCCGGGTTAATCTACAGACTGGAGCAGGGTTAATCTACAGACTGGAGCCGGGTTAATCCACAGACTGGGGCCGGGTTAATCTACAGACTGGAGCCAGGTTCATCTACAGACTGGGGCCGGGTTAATCTACAGACTGGAGCCGGGTTAATCCACTGACTGGGGCCGGGTTAATCTACAGACTGGAGTCGGGTTAATCTTCAGACTGGAGCCGGGTTAATCTACAGACTGGAGCCCGGGTTAATCTACAGACTGGAGCCCGGGTTAATCTACAGACTGGAGCCGGTTTAATCTACAGACTGGGGCCGGGTTAATCTACTGACTGGAGCCGGGTTAATCTACAGACTGGAGCCGGGTTAATCTACAGACTGGAGCCGGGTTAATCCACAGACTGGGGCCGGGTTAATCTACAGACTGGAGCCAGGTTAATCTACAGACTGGGGCCGGGTTAATCCACTGACTGGGGCCGGGTTAATCTACAGACTGGAGCCGGGTTAATCTACAGACTGGGGCCGGGTTAATCTACAGACTGGAGCCCGGGTTAATCTACAGACTGGAGCCGGGTTAATCTACAGGCTGGAGCCGGGTTAATCTACAGACTGGAGTCGGGTTAATCTACAGACTGGAGCCGGGTTAATCTACAGACTGGAGTCGGGTTAATCTACAGACTGGAGCTGGGTTAATCTACAGACTGGAGCCGGGTTAATCTACAGACTGGGGCCAGGTTAATCTACAGACTGGAGCCGGGTTAATCTACAGACTGGGGCCGGGTTAATCTACAGACTGGAGCCGGGTTAATCTACAGACTGGAGCCGGGTAAATCTACAGACTGGAGCCGGGTTAATCTACAGACTGGAGCCGGGTTAATCTACAGACCGAGCCGGGTTAATCTACAGACTGGAGCCGGGTTAATCTACAGACTGGGGCCGGGTTAATCTACAGACTGGGGCCGGGTTAATCTACTGACTGGAGCCGGGTTAATCTACAGACTGGGGCCGGGTTAATCTACTGACTGGAGCCGGGTTAATCTACAGACTGGAGCCGGGTTAATCTACAGACTGGAGCCGGGTTAATCTACAGACAGAGCCGGGTTAATCTACAGACTGGAGCCGGGTTAATCTACAGACTGGGGCCGGGTTAATCTACAGATTGGAGCCGGGTTAATCTACAGACTGGAGCCGGGTTAATCTACAGATTGGAGCCGGGTTAATCTACAGACTGGAGCCGGGTTAATCTACAGAGTGGAGCCGGGTTAATCTACAGACTGGGGCCGGGTTAATCTACAGACTGGAGCCGGGTTAATCTACAGACTGGAGCCGGGTTAATCTACAGACTGGAGCCGGGTTAATCTACAGACAGAGCCGGGTTAATCCACTGACTGGGGCCGGGTTAATCTACAGACTGGAGCCGGGTTAATCTACAGACTGGAGCCGGGTTAATCTACAGACTGGGGCCGGGTTAATCTACAGACTGGAGCCGGGTTAATCTACAGACTGGAGCTGGGTTAATCTACAGACTGGAGCCGGGTTAATCTACAGACTGGAGCCAGGTTAATCTACAGACTGGAGCCGGGTTAATCTACAGACTGGGGCCGGGTTAATCCACAGACTGAGGCTGGGTTAATCTACAGACTGGAGCCGGGTTAATCTACAGACTGGGGCCGGGTTAATCCACAGACTGAGGCTGGGTTAATCTACAGACTGGAGCCGGGTTAATCTACAGACTGGAGCCGGGTTAATCTACAGACTGGAGCCGGGTTAATCTACAGACTGGGTTCGGTTTAATCTACAGACTGGAGCCGGGTTAATCTACAGACTGGAGCCGGGTTAATCTACAGACTGGAGCCGGGTTAGTCTGCAGACTGGAGCCGGGTTAATCTGCAGACTGGAGCCGGGTTAATCTACAGACTGGAGACGGGTTAATCTACAGACTGGAGCCGGGTTAATCTACAGACTGGGCCGGGTTAATCTACAGACTGGAGCCGGGTTAATCTACAGACTGGGGCCGGGTTAATCTACAGACTGGAGCCGGGTTAATCTACAGAGTGGAGCTGGGTTAATCTACAGACTGGGGCCGGGTTAATCTACAGACTGGGGCCGGGTTAATCTACAGACTGGAGCCGGGTTAATCTACAGACTGGAGCCGGGTTAATCTACAGACTGGAGCCGGGTTAATCTACAGACTGGAGCCGGGTTAATCTACAGACTGGAGCCGGGTTAATCTACAGACTGGAGCCGGGTTAATCTACAGACTGGAGCCGGGTTAATCTACAGACTGGAGCCGGGTTAATCTACAGACTGGAGCCGGGTTAATCTACAGACTGGAGCCGGGTTAATCTACAGACTGGGGCCGGGTTAATCTACAGACTGGAGCCGGGTTAATCTACAGACTGGAGCCGGGTTAATCTACAGACTGGAGCCGGGTTAATCTACAGACTGGGGCCGGGTTAATCTACAGACTGGACCCGGGTTAATCTACAGACTGGAACCGGGTTAATCTACAGACTGGAGCCGGGTTAATCTACAGACTGGAGCCGGGTTAATCTACAGACTGGAGCCGGGTTAATCGACAGACTGGAGCCGGGTTAATCTACAGACTGGGGCGGGTTAATCTACAGACTGGGGCCGGGTTAATCTACAGACTGGAGCCGGGTTAATCTACAGACTGGAGCCGGGTTAATCTACAGACTGGAGCCGGGTTAATCTACAGACTGGGGCCGGGTTAATCTACAGACTGGAGCCGGGTTAATCTGCAGACTGGAGCCGGGTTAATCTACAGACTGGAGCCAGGTTAATCTACAGAGTGGAGCCGGGTTAATCTACAGACTGGAGCCGGGTTAATCTACAGACTGGAGCCGGGTTAATCTACAGACTGGGGCCGGGTTAATCTACAGACTGGAGCCGGGTTAATCTACAGACTGGAGCCGGGTTAATCTACAGACTGGAGCCGGGTTAATCTACAGACTGGGGCCGGGTTAATCTACAGACTGGGGCCGGGTAAATCGACAGACTGGGGCCGGGTTAATCTACAGACTGGAGCCGGGTTAATCTACAGACTGGAGCCGGGTTAATCTACAGACTGGAGCCGGGTTAATCTACAGACTGGGGCCGGGTAAATCTACAGACTGGGGCCGGGTTAATCTACAGACTGGAGCCGGGTTAATCTACAGACTGGGGCCGGGTTAATCTACAGACTGGAGCCGGGTTAATCGACAGACTGGAGCCGGGTTAATCTACAGACTGGGGCGGGTTAATCTACAGACTGAGGCCGGGTTAATCTACAGACTGGAGCCGGGTTAATCTACAGACTGGAGCCGGGTTAATCTACAGACTGGAGCCGGGTTAATCTACAGACTGGGGCCGGGTTAATCTACAGACTGGAGCCGGGTTAATCTGCAGACTGGAGCCGGGTTAATCTACAGACTGGAGCCAGGTTAATCTACAGACTGGAGCCGGGTTAATCTACAGACTGGAGCCGGGTTAATCTACAGACTGGAGCCGGGTTAATCTACAGACTGGAGCCGGGTTAATCGACAGACTGGAGCCGGGTTAATCTACAGACTGGAGCCGGGTTAATCTACAGACTGGAGCCGGGTTAATCTACAGACTGGAGCCGGGTTAATCTACAGACTGGAGTCGGGTTAATCTACAGACTGGAGCCGGGTTAATCTACAGACTGAGGCCGGGTTAATCTACAGACTGGAGCCGGGTTAATCTACAGACTGGGGCCGGGTTAATCTACAGACTGGGGCGGGTTAATCTACAGACTGGAGCCGGGTTAATCTATAGACTGGAGCCGGATTAATCTACAGACTGGAGCCGGGTTAATCTACAGACTGGGGCCGGGTTAATCTACAGACTGGAACCGGGTTAATCTACAGACTGAGGCCGGGTTAATCTACAGACTGGAGCCGGGTTAATCTACAGACTGGAGCCGGGTTAATCTACAGACTGGAGTCGGGTTAATCTACAGACTGGAGCCGGGTTAATCTTCAGACTGGGGCCGGGTTAATCTACAGACTGGAGCCGGGTTAATCTACAGACTGGAGCCGGGTTAATCTGCAGACTGGAGCCCGGTTAATCTACAGACTGGAGCCGGGTTAATCTACAGACTGGAGCCGGGTTAATCTACAGACTGGAGCCCGGTTAATCTACAGACTGGAGCCGGGTTAATCTACAGACTGGGGCCGGGTTAATCTACAGACTGGGGCCGGGTTAATCTACAGACTGGAGCCGGGTTAATCTACAGACTGGAGCCGGGTTAATCTACAGACTGGAGCCCGGTTAATCTACAGACTGGAGCCGGGTTAATCTACAGACTGGGGCCGGGTTAATCTACAGACTGGGGCCGGGTTAATCTACAGACTGGGGCCGGGTTAATCTACAGACTGGAGCCGGGTTAATCTACAGACTGGAGCCGGGTTAATCTACAGACTGGAGCCGGGTTAATCTACAGACTGGAGCCGGGTTAATCTTCAGACTGGGGCCGGGTTAATCTACAGACTGGAGCCGGGTTAATCTACAGACTGGAGCCGGGTTAATATAGAGACTGGGGCCGGGTTAATCTACAGACTGGGGCCGGGTTAATCTACAGACTGGAGCCGGGTTAATCTACAGACTGGGGCCGGGTTAATCTACAGACTGGGGCCGGGTTAATCTACAGACTGCAGCCGGGTTAATCTACAGACTGGAGTCAGTTTAATCTACAGACTGGAGCCGGGTTAATCTACAGACTGGGGCCGGGTTAATCTACAGACTGGAGCCGGGTTAATCTACAGACTGGAGCCCGGTTAATCTACAGACTGGAGCCGGGTTTATCTACAGACTGGGGCCGGGTTAATCTACAGACTGGAGCCGGGTTAATCTACAGACTGGAGCCGGGTTAATCTACAGACTGGAGCCGGGTTAATCCACAGACTGGAGTCAGTTTAATCTACAGACTGGAGCCGGGTTAATCTACAGACTGGAGCCGGGTTAATCTACAGACTGGAGCCCGGGTTAATCTACAGACTGGGGCCGGGTTAATCTACAGACTGGAGCCGGGTTAATCTACAGACTCGAGCTGGGTTAATCTACAGACTGGGGCCGGGTTAATCTACAGACTGGAGCCGGGTTAATCTACAGACTGGGGCCCGGGTTAATCTACAGACTGGAGCCCGGGTTAATCTACTGACTGGGGCCGGGTTAATCTACAGCTTGGAGCCGGGTTAATCGACAGACTGGAGCCGGGTTAATCTACAGACTGGGGCCGGGTTAATCTACAGACTGGGGCCGGGTTAATCTGCAGACTGGAGCCGGGATAATCTAAAGACTGGAGCCGTGTTAATCTACAGACTGGGGCCGGGTTAATCTACAGACTGGAGTCAGTTTAATCTACAGACTGGAGCCGGGTTAATCCACAGACTGGAGTCAGTTTAATCTACAGACTGGAGCCGGGTTAATCTACAGACTGGGGCCGGGTTAATCTACAGACTGGGGCCGGGTTAATCTACAGACTGGGGCCGGGTTAATCTACAGACTGGAGCCGGGTTAATCTACAGACTGGGGCCGGGTTAATCTACAGACTGGAGCCAGTTTAATCTACAGACTGGAGCCGGGTTAATCTACAGACTGGGGCCGGGTTAATCTACAGACTGGAGCCGGGTTAATCTACAGACTGGGGCCGGGTTAATCTACAGACTGGAGCCGGGTTAATCTACAGACTGGAGCCGGGTTAATCTACAGACTGGGGCCGGGTTAATCTACAGACTGGAGCCGGGTTAATCTACAGACTGGGGCCGGGTTAATCTACAGACTGGGGCCGGGTTAATCTACAGACTGGAGCCAGTTAATCTACAGACTGGAGCCGGGTTAATCTACAGACTGGAGCCGGGTTAATCTACAGATTGGGGCCGGGTTAATCTACAGACTGGAGCCGGGTTAATCTACAGACTGGAGCCGAGTTAATCTACAGACTGGAGCCGGGTTAATCTACAGACTGGGGCCGGGTTAATCTACAGACTGGAGCCGGGTTAATCTACAGACTGGGGCCGGGTTAATCTACAGACTGGGGCCGGGTTAATCTACAGACTGGGCCGGGTTAATCTACAGACTGGAGCCGGGTTAATCTACAGACTGGAGCCGGGTTAATCTACAGACTGGAGCCGGGTTAATCTACAGACTGGAGCCGGGTTAATCTACAGACTGGAGCCGAGTTAATCTACAGACTGGGGCCGGGTTAATCTACAGACTGGAGCCAGTTAATCTACAGACTGGAGCCGGGTTAATCTACAGACTGGAGCCGGGTTAATCTAAAGACTGGGGCCGGGTTAATCTACAGACTGGAGCCGGGTTAATCTACAGACTGGAGCCGGGTTAATCTACAGACTGGAGCCGGGTTAATCTACAGACTGGAGCCGGGTTAATCTACAGACTGGAGCCGGGTTAATCTACAGACTGGAGCCAGTTAATCTACAGACTGGAGCCGGGTTAATCTACAGACTGGAGCCGGGTTAATCTACAGACTGGGGCCGGGTTAATCTACAGACTGGAGCCGGGTTAATCTACAGACTGGAGCCGGGTTAATCTACAGACTGGAGCCGGGTTAATCTACAGACTGGGGCCGGGTTAATCTACAGACTGGAGCCGGGTTAATCTACAGACTGGAGCCGGGTTAATCTACAGACTGGAGCCGGGTTAATCTACAGACTGGGGCCGGGTTAATCTACAGACTGGAGCCGGGTTAATCTACAGACTGGAGCCGGGTTAATCTACAGACTGGGGCCGGGTTAATCTACAGACTGGAGCCGGGTTAATCTACAGACTGGAGCCGGGTTAATCTACAGACTGGAGCCGGGTTAATCTACAGACTGGAGCCGGGTTAATCTACAGACTGGGGCCGGGTTAATCTACAGACTGGAGCCGGGTTAATCTACAGACTGGGGCCGGGTTAATCTACAGACTGGAGCCGGGTTAATCTACAGACTGGAGCCGGGTTAATCTACAGACTGGAGCCGGGTTAATCTACAGACTGGGGCCGGGTTAATCTACAGACTGGAGCCGGGTTAATCTACAGACTGAGGCCGGGTTAATCTACAGACTGGAGCCGGGTTAATCTACAGACTGGGGCCGGGTTAATCTACAGACTGGAGCCGGGTTAATCTACAGACTGGAGCCGGGTTAATCTACAGACTGGGGCCGGGTTAATCTACAGACTGGAGCCGGGTTAATCTACAGACTGGAGCCGGGTTAATCTACAGACTGGGGCCGGGTTAATCTACAGACTGGAGCCGGGTTAATCTACAGACTGGAGCCGGGTTAATCTACAGACTGGAGCCGGGTTAATCTACAGACTGGGGCCGGGTTAATCTACAGACTGGAGCCGGGTTAATCTACAGACTGGAGCCGGGTTAATCTACAGACTGGGGCCGGGTTAATCTACAGACTGGAGCCGAGTTAATCTACAGACTGGGGCCGGGTTAATCTACAGACTGGAGCCAGTTAATCTACAGACTGGAGCCGGGTTAATCTACAGACTGGAGCCTGGTTAATCTACAGACTGAGCCGGGTTAATCTAAAGACTGGAGCCAGTTAATCTACAGACTGGGGCCGGGTTAATCTACAGACTGGAGCCGGGTTAATCTACAGACTGGGGCCGGGTTAATCTACAGACTGGGGCCGGGTTAATCGACAGACTGGAGCCGGGTTAATCTACAGACTGGAGCCGGGTTAATCTACAGACTGGGGCCGGGTTAATCTACAGACTGGGGCCGGGTTAATCGACAGACTGGAGCCGGGTTAATCTACAGACTGGGGCCGGGTTAATCTACAGACTGGGGCCGGGTTAATCTACAGACTGGAGCCGGGTTAATCTACAGACTGGGGCCGGGTTAATCGACAGACTGGGGCCGGGATAATCTACAGACTGGAGCCGGGTTAATCTACAGACTGGAGCCGGGTTAATCTACAGACTGGGGCCGGGATAATCTACAGACTGGAGCTGGGTTAATCTACAGACTGGAGCCGGGTTAATCTGCAGACTGGGGCCGGGTTAATCTACAGACTGGAGCCGGGTTAATCTACAGACTGGAGCCGGGTTAATCCACAGACTGGAGCCGGGTTAATCTACAGACTGGGGCCGGGTTAATCTACAGACTGGAGCCGGGTTAATCTACAGACTGGAGCCGGGTTAATCTACAGACTGGGGCCGGGTTAATCTACAGACTGGAGCCGGGTTAATCTATAGACTGGAGCCGGGTTAATCTACAGACTGGAGCCGGGTTAATCTACAGACTGGAGCCGGGTTAATCTACAGACTGGGGCCGGGTTAATCCACAGACTGGAGCCGGGTTAATCTACAGACTGGAGCCGGGTTAATCTACAGACTGGAGCCCGGTTAATCTACAGACTGGGGCCGGGTTAATCTACAGACTGGAGCCGGGTTAATCTACAGACTGGAGCCGGGTTAATCTACAGACTGGGGCCGGGTTAATCTACAGACTGGAGCCGGGTTAATCTACAGACTGGAGCCGGGTTAATCTACAGACTGGAGCCGGGTTAATCTACAGACTGGGGCCGGGTTAATCTACAGACTGGAGCCGGGTTAATCTACAGACTGGAGCCGGGTTAATCTACAGACTGGGGCCGAATTAATCTACAGACTGGGGCCGGGTTAATCTACAGACTGGGGCCGGGTTAATCTACAGACTGGAGCCGGGTTAATCTACAGACTGGGGCCGGGTTAATCTACAGACTGGGGCCGGGTTAATCTACTGACTGGAGCCGGATTAATCTACAGACTGGAGCCGGGTTAATCTACAGACTGGAGCCGGGTTAATCTACAGACTGGAGCCGGGTTAATCTGCAGACTGGAGCCGGGTTAATCTACAGACTGGGGCCGGGTTAATCTACAGACTGGAGCCGGGTTAATCTACAGACTGGAGCCGGGTTAATCTACAGACTGGAGCCGGGTTAATCTACAGACTGGAGCCGGGTTAATCTACTGACTGGAGCCGGGTTAATCTACAGACTGGAGCCGGGTTAATCTACAGACTGGAGCCGGGTTAATCTACAGACTGGAGCCGGGTTAATCTACAGACTGGAGCCGGGTTAATCTACTGACTGGAGCCGGGTTAATCTACAGACTGGAGCCGGGTTAATCTACAGACTGGAGCCGGGTTAATCTACAGACTGGAGCCGGGTTAATCTACAGACTGGAGCCGGGTTAATCTACTGACTGGAGCCGGGTTAATCTACAGACTGGGGCCGGGTTAATCTACAGACTGAGGCCGGGTTAGTCTACAGACTGAGGCCGGGTTAGTCTACAGACTGAGGCCGGGTTAGTCTACAGACTGGGGCCGGGTTAATCTACAGACTGGAGCCGGGTTAATCTACAGACTGGAGCCGGGTTAATCTACAGACTGGGGCCGGGTTAATCTACAGACTGGGGCCGGGTTAATCTACAGACTGGAGCCGGGTTAATCTACAGACTGGAGCCGGGTTAATCTGCAGACTGGAGCCGGGTTAATCTACAGACTGGGGCCGGGTTAATCTACAGACTGGGGCCGGGTTAATCTACAGACTGGGGCCGGGTTAATCTACAGACTGGGGCCGGGTTAATCTACAGACTGGAGCCGGGTTAATCTACAGACTGGAGCCGGGTTAATCTACAGACTGGAGCCGGGATAATCTACAGACTGGGGCCGGGTTAATCTACTGACTGGGGCGGGTTAATCTACAGACTGGGGCCGGGTTAATCTACAGACTGGGGCCGGGTTAATCTACAGACTGGGGCCGGGTTAATCTACAGACTGGAGCCGGGTTAATCTACAGACTGGGGCCGGGTTAATCTACAGACTGGGGCCGGGTTAATCTACAGACTGGAGCCGGGTTAATCTACAGACTGGAGCCGGGTTAATCTACAGACTGGGGCCGGGTTAATCTACAGACTGGGGCGGGTTAATCTACAGACTGGGGCCGGGTTAATCTACAGACTGGAGTTGGGTTAATCTACAGACTGGAGCCGGGTTAATCTACAGACTGGAGCCGGGTTAATCTACAGACTGGGGCCGGGTTAATCTACAGACTGGGGCGGGTTAATCTACAGACTGGGGCCGGGTTAATCTACAGACTGGGGCCGGGTTAATCTACAGACTGGAGCCGGGTTAATCTACAGACTGGGGCCGGGTTAATCTACAGACTGGGGCCGGGTTAATCTACAGACTGGGGCGGGTTAATCTACAGACTGGAGCCGGGTTAATCTACAGACTGGGGCCGGGTTAATCTACAGACTGGGGCCGGGTTAATCTACAGACTGGGGCCGGGTTAATCTACAGACTGGGGCCGGGTTAATCTACAGACTGGGGCCGGGTTAATCTACAGACTGGAGCTAGGTTAATCTACAGACTGGAGCCGGGTTAATCTACAGACTGGGGCCGGTTTAATCTACAGACTGGGGCTGGGTTAATCTACAGACTGGAGCCGGGTTAATCTACAGACTGGGGCCGGGTTAATCTACAGACTGGGGCCGGGTTAATCTACAGACTGGAGCCGGGTTAATCTACAGACTGGAGCCGGGTTAATCTACAGACTGGAGCCGGGTTAATCTACAGACTGGAGCCGGGTTAATCTACAGACTGGAGCCGAGTTAATCTACAGACTGGAGCCGGTTTAATCTACAGACTGGAGCCGGGTTAATCTACAGACTGGAGCTGGGTTAATCTACAGACTGGAGCTGGGTTAATCTACAGACTGGAGCCGGGTTAATCTACAGACTGGAGCCGGGTTAATCTACAGACTGGAGCCGGGTTAATCTACAGACTGGGGCCGGGTTAATCTACAGACTGGAGCTGGGTTAATCTACAGACTGGGGCCGGGTTAATCTACAGACTGTGTTAAGTATGTGTATTGTATTGAACAATTAACACAAAGACTTAAACGTATAACTCAAACAGGTCTTTACTGGTTGGAGGTAGGGACTATACATAGGTCTTTACTTCATGCCCACAGGCGGGAACTGAGGGGGATCAGTACCCACAGTACTATTTATACCCCTATGGCCAGGAGTGGTACTGCGTATCACTACGCCCAACAAGTAGTGCAGTCCTGTCCATAGGTTCAAAGTAGCACACATATTACATACACAACATTCCTCCCTTCCTAGCTTTACAGTCATCTCCCCATTTAACATAACGTAATAACATATATACATATATAACTTCAGGTTTACATAACAGAATAACATAGATACATAGATAACTTCATGTCAAAACAGATCACAGATTCAGTCTCTGCGGAAAACAGTTCACAGATTCAATCTCTGTGGTGTAGTCGGTTCACGTTGCTGGAGTGACTCATTCAATAGTCCTTCCATGGATTTAACAGTTTGAACTTCCGAACTGAATTGGCTCCGTTCGGAGGGACCACGTGTGTGATCTGGTAGAGGTGATAATGGTTCAGATGGGTCATCTTCTGTTTTTACTTTTCCTTTTCTGCTTCTTGGAGACTCTCTGGGCTCCATTGTCAGCTGCCACAGCTGCCAGCTGCATGCGCAGTTCCTCCTTCTCTTACTCCTGTTTCCGTCGTAGAGCCAGCTTCTCCCGATGTTCCGTAGACTTTTGGTGCTCCTCCATGATTTCTGCACTTTGGGAGTCGAAGTTACAAGCTGGGCAGGACAGGACATCGTAATATTCGGTGTCGTCCTGAGCTAGACCAGTGAGAGGGTCGTCTATTTCCTCCATACCCAGCTGGACATTAGCCAGCTCTTGTTCCAAATCCAGACATCTTTCCTGAAGAGACTTCTTCATGTGTACCTCTGCATCCAGCTTTTTCTGGGCTTTCAGCAAGTCGTTTACTAGTGACCCCATTTGTGATTTTAATACTTCAACTTCCTTTGGAGATTGATTGATCGGACTATGCAATCCCTCTACCGGAGCAGCTGTTTCAGCGGTCTGTTGTTCTACGTTGACGTGAGTCAGCGTACTTTTGGCATCCAAGGGCTGCTCTGTTGCAGTCATCTCAGTCTGTGTTGCCACCTCAGCTCTTCCAATAACCTTTGAGAGCTCCGAACCCCTTTCGTTTGAATATTGAAGTTCATGTTCAAGTTTTTCCCATTTCAGAGTCCTGTCCTTCAGCATATGCAGGAGTTGGCTGACCGTTAACTCCTCTGACATCAGACGTTTTGTGTGCTCCTGCTCCATTTTCTCCATCAGCTGCTTCTGTTGTCTTTCCAGATTCTCCAACTCTATATCAAAGAACTCTTTCGTTGCATTCAACTCTTGCTCAAAACGGCGAAGCATTTGTTCTAATTGCTGTTGTAGTTTGAAATGGAGTTGAGTTCGAGCCCGGTGTCCCTCAGAAATGGGCACATCAGTAGACTTGCCAGACTCAGAATCCACAGTTAAACTATGTTGTTGTTGCTCAGTGGAATTCTGTGCTGAAACTTTGTCTTTTGCACCTGAGTTGGGCTTACCATCATCCGTTCCAGAGTCTGGGCCGACTATCTTCACCGAGTTCTCACTCGTTATTGTTTGTAGGAAATGCCAGTCCATATTCATTTTCCTAATCCACTCCCGTCCTAGTAGTGGAGGACCTCCTTCAGATATCACATATAAGTCCATTATTTGACTGTCTTCGCCCTTGTGGACCACTGCAACCTCTATTTTCCCGATGGGGTACACTCTTTGCCCCGTGTATGTTTTCAATATAATCCCCGTATCCTGTAGGGGAATATGTTGGAATAACTTTCCGTAATCTTTCTTATTTATGACCGTCAATGCCGATCCAGTGTCCAATTCCAGTTTTACTTGGACTCCTTCTATCTGAAGAGTGACCCAAATTGTCTGGAGGTCTGCACCCTTACCAGCGTTGAGTACTCTTAAGCTAGCCAGTTCATTACAGCTTAAGCTAGCCAGTTCATTACTGCTAGCGTCTGAATCGGACTCCTGTTCGGTCACCTTGTGTACCTTTGCGTATTTTCCTTGCGGTGACTTCTTGTTGCTGGTCTTCTTCCCTGACCTGCATACTCTAGCTATATGTCCAAGCCTACCACAAGTTCTACATTCTTGGTTTTTAAACCAACACTGGTTCTGATCATGCGTTGTCTTTCCACAACGATAACATTTGCCAGAACTCACACCCAATTTGTGTGCACTGAGCTCCGGTGACCGTAGCTGCATTACTGCCGTGCCTCTCGCTGCGGCTTCGTGTGCTGCTGCCATAGTGACCGCCTTCTCAAGCGTCAGCTCATTCTCCTCGAGCAGTCGCTTTTGTGTATCCTGTTTAAATAAACCACACACAAATTTGTCTCAAAGTGCCTCTGTCAGTCCCGTTCCAAACTGGCAATATTTCGCTAATTTACGCAATTCCAGCAAATAATCAGCATTGCTTTCATGCTGTAGCTGCCTTCTGTTGTAAAATTTAAATCGTTCCGCTAGCATCAGCGGCGTGGGGTTTAGATGATCTTTCAGGACAGTAACAATCTCATCGAACGTCTTATCCGCCGGTTCATCTGGTGATAACAGGTGTTTCAATTGCCCGTATGTCTTCGCACCCATTAAATTTAATAATGTTAGTGCTTTATCAGCCTCACGAATTTTATTGGCCTTACAATAATTTTTAACTCGTTCAACATATATGGCCCAATCTTCGATGTCACTATCAAAGTTGCTAATATTCCCGTGTTTAGGCATTGTAGTACTTTATCAGATTTGCAATTTCTCAGATTTTTTTTTTACTGTTATCCAAGATGGCGGCTTCCCGCTCTTGCCGTCGTCCTCCGCCCACAAAATGGCGGTTTTCCCGCTTCTGCCTTCTTCCCCAGCGGTTTTCCCGCGAAAAATGGCGGCTTTCCCGCGCTTCTCGCTCTCCCCGCCCACTTCAATGGCGGTTTTCCCGCGCTTCTCGTCGCTGACTTTCAGCCCGACTGCGGCTCTTATCTCCTGTGCGATCGCTGGTGCGCCGCCCACCCGAAACGGTTCTCAGCCCTTATCACCGGTGCGATCGCTGGCCCGCTAAGCGCCTCCCGCTTGAAGCGGCTCCCGGCCTCTGGCTCACCCGCTCGGCGGCTCTTGCTCGCTCCCTCCCGGGCTCTGGCTTACCTGCTCGCGCCCTCCCGGGCTCTGGCTTACCCACGAGGTTATGGAGGCTTCAGGGTCCTAATGCCTGTCGCTTCCAGTCGCTGGAAGCTGTCAGGATTTCTGCTGCCCTTCAGTTTTCAGTGGGGTGTTGAGGATTGGAACCTCTCTTCAACGTCCTGTCTTTGGACGAAGCCGCTGTGGAATAACTGCCGCAGGGTTCGAACCGACTCGTCGCCAGTGTTAAGCATGTGTATTGTATTGAACAATTAACACAAAGACTTAAACGTATAACTCAAACAGGTCTTTACTGGTTGGAGGTAGGGACTATACATAGGTCTTTACTTCATGCCCACAGGCGGGAACTGAGGGGGATCAGTACCCACAGTACTATTTATACCCCTATGGCCAGGAGTGGTACTGCGTATCACTACGCCCAACAAGTAGTGCAGTCCTGTCCATAGGTTCAAAGTAGCACACATATTACATACACAACAGACTGGGGCCGGGTTAATCTACAGACTGGAGCCGGGTTAATCTACAGACTGGGGCCGGGTTAATCTACAGACTGGAGCCGGGTTAATCTACAGACTGGAGCCAGGTTAATCTACAGACTGGGGCCGGGTTAATCTACAGACTGGAGCCGGGATAATCTACAGACTGGAGCCGGGTTAATCTACAGACTGGGGCCGGGTTAATCTACAGACTGGAGCCGGGTTAATCTACAGACTGGAGCCGGGTTAATCTACAGACTGGGGCCGGGTTAATCTACAGACTGGGGCCGGGTTAATCTACAGACTGGGGCCGGGTTAATCTACAGACTGGGGCCGGGTTAATCTACAGACTGGAGCCGGGTTAATCTACAGACTGGAGCCGGGTTAATCTACAGACTGGGGCCGGGTTAATCTACAGACTGGAGCCGGGTTAATCTACAGACTGGGGCCGGGTTAATCTACAGACTGGAGCCGGGTTAATCTACAGACTGGGGCCGGGTTAATCTACAGACTGGGGCCGGGTTAATCTACAGACTGGAGCCGGGTTAATCTACAGACTGGAGCCGGGTTAATCTACAGACTGGGGCCGGTTTAATCTACAGACTGGAGCCGGGTTAATCTACAGACTGGGGCCGGTTTAATCTACAGACTGGAGCCGGGTTAATCTGCAGACTGGGGCGGGTTAATCTACAGACTGGAGCCGGGTTAATCTACAGACTGGAGCCGGGTTAATCTGCAGACTGGGGCGGGTTAATCTACAGACTGGAGCCGGGTTAATCTACAGACTGGAGCCGGGTTAATCTACAGACTGGAGCCGGGTTAATCTACACACTGGGGCGGGTTAATCTACAGACTGGGGCCGGGTTAATCTGCTGACTGGAGCCGGGTTAATCTACAGACTGGAGCCGGGTTAATCTACAGACTGGAGCCGGGTTAATCTACAGACTGGGGCCGGGTTAATCTACAGACTGGAGCAGGGTTAATCTACAGACTGGGGCCGGGTTAATCTACAGACTGGGGCCGGGTTAATCTACAGACTGGAGCCGGGTTAATCTACAGACTGGAGCCGGGTTAATCTACAGACTGGAGCCGGGTTAATCTACAGACTGAGGCCGGGTTAATCTACAGACTGGAGCCGGGTTAATCTACAGACTGGAGCCGGGTTAATCTACAGACTGGGGCCGGGTTAATCTACAGACTGGGGCCGGGTTAATCTACAGACTGGAGCCGGGTTAATCTACAGACTGAGGCCGGGTTAATCTACAGACTGGGGCCGGGTTAATCTACAGACTGGAGCCGGGTTAATCTACAGACTGGAGCCGGGTTAATCTACAGACTGGAGCCGGGTTAATCTACAGACTGGGGCGGGTTAATCTACAGACTGGGGCCGGTTTAATCTACAGACTGGAGCCGGGTTAATCTACAGACTGGAGCCGGGTTAATCTACAGACTGGGGCCGGTTTAATCTACAGACTGGAGCCGGGTTAATCTACAGACTGGAGCCGGGTTAATCTACAGACTGGAGCCGGGTTAATCTACAGACTGGAGCCGGGTTAATCTACAGACTGGGGCCGGTTTAATCTACAGACTGGAGCCGGGTTAATCTACAGACTGGAGCCGGGTTAATCTACAGACTGGAGCCGGGTTAATCTACAGACTGGGGCCGGTTTAATCTACAGACTGGGGCCGGGTTAATCTACAGACTGAGGCTGGGTTAATCTACAGACTGGAGCCGGGTTAATCTGCAGACTGGGGCGGGTTAATCTACAGACTGGAGCCGGGTTAATCTACAGACTGGAGCCGGGTTAATCTACAGACTGGGGCGGGTTAATCTACAGACTGGAGCCGGGTTAATCTACAGACTGGAGCCGGGTTAATCTACAGACTGGAGCCGGGTTAATCTACAGACTGGAGCCGGGTTAATCTACAGACTGGGGTGGGTTAATCTACAGACTGGAGCCGGGTTAATCTACAGACTGGAGCCGGGTTAATCTACAGACTGGAGCCGGGTTAATCTACAGACTGGAGCCGGGTTAATCTGCAGACTGGGGCGGGTTAATCTACAGACTGGAGCCGGGTTAATCTACAGACTGGAGCCGGGTTAATCTGCAGACTGGGGCGGGTTAATCTACAGACTGGAGCCGGGTTAATCTACAGACTGGAGCCGGGTTAATCTACAGACTGGGGCCGGGTTAATCTACAGACTGGAGCCGGGTTAATCTACAGACTGGAGCCGGGTTAATCTACAGACTGGAGCCGGGTTAATCTACAGACTGGAGCCGGGTTAATCTACAGACTGGGGCCGGGTTAATCTACAGACTGGAGCCGGGTTAATCTACAGACTGAGGCTGGGTTAATCTACAGACTGGAGCTGGGTTAATCTACAGACTGGAGCCGGGTTAATCTACAGACTGGAGCCGGGTTAATCTACAGACTGGAGCCGGGTTAATCTACAGACTGGAGCCGGGTTAATCTACAGACTGGGGCGGGTTAATCTACAGACTGGAGCCGGGTTAATCTACAGACTGGAGCCGGGTTAATCTACAGACTGGGGCCGGGTTAATCTACAGACTGGAGCCGGGTTAATCTACAGACTGGAGCCGGGTTAATCTACAGACTGGAGCCGGGTTAATCTACAGACTGAGGCTGGGTTAATCTACAGACTGGAGCCGGGTTAATCTACAGACTGGAGCCGGGTTAATCTACAGACTGGGGCGGGTTAATCTACAGACTGGGGCGGGTTAATCTACAGACTGGGGCCGGGTTAATCTACAGACTGGAGCCAAGTTAATCTACAGACTGGAGCCGGGTTAATCTACAGACTGGGGCCGGGTTAATCTGCAGACTGGAGCCGGGTTAATCTACAGACTGGAGCCGGGTTAATCTACAGACTGGAGCCGGGTTAATCTACAGACTGGGGCCGGGTTAATCTACAGACTGGAGCCGGGTTAATCTACAGACTGGAGCCGGGTTAATCTACAGACTGGGGCCGGGATAATCTACAGACTGGAGCCAAGTTAATCTACAGACTGGAGCCGGGTTAATCTACTGACTGGAGCCAAGTTAATCTACAGACTGGAGCCGGGTTAATCTACAGACTGGAGCCGGGTTAATCTACAGACTGGAGCTCGGTTAATCTACAGACTGGAGCCGGGTTAATCTACAGACTGGAGCCGGGTTAATCTACAGACTGGGGCCGGGTTAATCTACAGACTGGAGCCGGGTTAATCTACAGACTGGAGCCGGGTTAATCTACACACTGGGGCCGGGTTAATCTACAGACTGGAGCCGGGTTAATCTACAGACTGGAGCCGGGTTAATCTACAGACTGGAGCCTGGTTAATCTACAGACTGGAGCCTGGTTAATCTACAGACTGGGGCCGGGTTAATCTACAGACTGGAGCCGGGTTAATCTACAGACTGGGGCCGGGTTAATCTACAGACTGGAGCCGGGTTAATCTACAGACTGGAGTCGGGTTAATCTACAGACTGGAGCCGGGTTAATCTACAGACTGGAGCCGGGTTAATCTACAGACTGGAGCCGGGTTAATCTACAGATTGGGGCTGGGTTAATCCGCAGACTGGAGCCGGGTTAATCCGCAGACTGGAGCCGGGTTAATCTACAGACTGGAGCCGGGTTAATCTACAGACTGGAGCCGGGTTAATCTACAGACTGGAGCCGGGTTAATCTACAGACTGGAGCCGGGTTAATCTACAGACTGGAGCCGGGTTAATCTACTGACTGGAGCCAAGTTAATCTACAGACTGGAGCCGGGTTAATCTACAGACAGGAGCCGGGTTAATCTACAGACTGGAGCCGGGTTAATCTACTGACTGGAGCCGGGTTAATCTACAGACTGGAGCCGGGTTAATCTACAGACTGGAGCCGGGTTAATCTACAGACTGGAGCCGGGTTAATCTACAGACTGGAGCCGGGTTAATCTACAGACTGGGGCCGGGTTAATCTACAGACTGGAGCCGGGTTAATCTACAGACTGGAGCCGGGTTAATCTACAGACTGGGGCCGGGTTAATCTACAGACTGGGGCCGGGTTAATCTACAGACTGGGGCCGGGTTAATCTACAGACTGGAGCCCGGTTAATCTACAGACTGGAGCCGGGTTAATCTACAGACTGGAGCCGGGTTAATCTACAGACTGGAGCCGGGTTAATCTACAGACTGGAGCCGGGTTAATCTACAGACTGGAGCCGGGTTAATCTATAGACTGGAGCCGGGTTAATCTACAGACTGGAGCCGGGTTAATCTACAGACTGGAGCCGGGTTAGTCTACAGACTGGAGCCGGGTTAATCTACAGACTGGAGCCGGGTTAATCTACAGACTGGGGCCGGGTTAATCTACAGACTGGAGCCGGGTTAATCTACAGACTGGAGCCGGGTTAATCTACAGACTGGAGCCGAGTTAATCTACAGACTGGAGCCGGGTTAATCTACAGACTGGAGCCGGGTTAATCTACAGACTGGGGCCGGGTTAATCTACAGACTGGGGCCGGGTTAATCTACAGACTGGAGCCGGGTTAATCTACAGACTGGAGCCGGGTTAATCTACTGACTGGAGCCGGGTTAATCTACAGACTGGGGCCGGGTTAATCTACAGACTGGGGCCGGGTTAATCTACAGACTGGGGCCGGGTTAATCCACAGACTGGAGCCGGGTTAATCTACAGACTGGAGCCGGGTTAATCTACAGACTGGGGCCGGGTTAATCTACAGACTGGAGCCGGGTTAATCTACAGACTGGGGCCGGGTTAATCTACAGACTGGAGCCGGGTTAATCTACAGACTGGAGCCGGGTTAATCCACAGACTGGAGCCGGGTTAATCTACAGACTGGAGCCGGGTTAATCTACAGACTGGGGCCGGGTTAATCTACAGACTGGAGCCGGGTTAATCTAAAGACTGGGGCCGGGTTAATCTACAGACTGGGGCCGGGTTAATCTACAGACTGGAGCCGGGTTAATCTACAGACTGGAGCCGGGTTAATCTACTGACTGGAGCCGGGTTAATCTACAGACTGGGGCCGGGATAATCTACAGACTGGAGCCGGGTTAATCTACAGACTGGAGCCGGGTTAATCTACAGACTGGAGCCGGGTTAATCTACAGACTGGGACCGGGTTAATCTACAGACTGGAGCCGGGTTAATCTACAGACTGGAGTCGGGTTAATCTACAGACTGGAGCCGGGTTAATCTACAGACTGGAGCCGGGTTAATCTACAGACTGGAGCCGGGTTAATCTACAGACTGGAGCCGGGTTAATCTACAGACTGGAGCCGGGTTAATCTACAGACTGGAGCCGGGTTAATCTACAGACTGGAGCCGGGTTAATCTACAGACTGGAGCCGGGTTAATCTACAGACTGGAGCCGGGTTAATCTACAGACTGGAGCCGGGTTAATCTACAGACTGGAGCCGGGTTAATCTACAGACTGGGGCCGGGTTAATCTACAGACTGGAGCCGGGTTAATCTACAGACTGGAGCCGGGTTAATCTACAGACTGGAGCCGGGTTAATCTACAGACTGGAGCCGGGTTAATCTACAGACTGGGGCCGGGTTAATCTACAGACTGGGGCCGGGTTAATCTACAGACTGGAGCCGGGTTAATCTACAGACTGGGGCCGGGTTAATCTACTGACTGGAGCCGGGTTAATCTACAGACTGGGGCCGGGTTAATCTACAGACTGGAGCCGGGTTAATCTACAGACTGGAGCCGGGTTAATCTACAGACTGGAGTCGGGTTAATCTACAGACTGGAGCCGGGTTAATCTACAGACTGGAGCCGGGTTAATCTACAGACTGGAGCCGGGTTAATCTACAGACTGGAGCCGGGTTAATCTACAGACTGGAGCCGGGTTAATCTACAGACTGGAGCCAGGTTAATCTACAGACTGGGGCCGGGTTAATCTACAGACTGGAGCCGGGTTAATCTACAGACTGGGGCCGGGTTAATCTACAGACTGGAGCCGGGTTAATCTACAGACTGGAGCCGGGTTAATCTACAGACTGGAGCCGGGTTAATCTACAGACTGGGGCCGGGTTAATCTACAGACTGGAGCCGGGTTAATCTACAGACTGGAGCCGGGTTAATCTACAGACTGGAGCCGGGTTAATCTACAGACTGGGGCCGGGTTAATCTACAGACTGGGGCCGGGTTAATCTACAGACTGGAGCCGGGTTAATCTACAGACTGGAGCCGGGTTAATCTACAGACTGGGGCCGGGTTAATCTACAGACTGGAGCCGGGTTAATCTGCAGACTGGGGCCGGGTTAATCTACAGACTGGGGCCGGGTTAATCTACAGACTGGGGCCGGGTTAATCTACAGACTGGAGCCGGGTTAATCTACAGACTGGAGCCGGGTTAATCTACAGACTGGAGCTGGGTTAATCTACAGACTGGAGCCGGGTTAATCTACAGACTGGAGCCGGGTTAATCTACAGACTGGGGCCGGTTTAATCTACAGACTGGAGCCGGGTTAATCTACAGACTGGAGCCGGGTTAATCTACAGACTGGAGCCGGGTTAATCTACAGACTGGGGCCGGGTTAATCTACAGACTGGGGCCGGTTTAATCTACAGACTGGGGCCGGGTTAATCTACAGACTGAGGCTGGGTTAATCTACAGACTGGAGCCGGGTTAATCTACAGACTGGAGCCGGGTTAATCTACAGACTGGGGCCGGGTTAATCTACAGACTGGGGCCGGGTTAATCTACAGACTGGGGCCGGGTTAATCTACAGACTGGAGCCGGGTTAATCTACAGACTGGGGCCGGGTTAATCAACAGACTGGAGCCGGGTTAATCTACAGACTGGAGCCGGGTTAATCTACAGACCGAGCCGGGTTAATCTACAGACTGGAGCCGGGTTAATCTACAGACTGGGGCCGGGTTAATCTACAGACTGGGGCCGGGTTAATCTACAGACTGGAGCCGGGTTAATCTACAGACTGGGGCCGGGTTAATCTACAGACTGGAGCCGGGTTAATCTACAGACTGGGGCCGGTTTAATCTACAGACTGGGGCCGGGTTAATCTACAGACTGAGGCCGGGTTAATCTACAGACTGGAGCCGGGTTAATCTACAGACTGGGGCCGGGTTAATCTACAGACTGGAGCCGGGTTAATCTACAGACTGGGGCCGGGTTAATCTACTGACTGGAGCCGGGTTAATCTACAGACTGGGGCCGGGTTAATCTACAGACTGGAGCCGGGTTAATCTACAGACTGGAGCCGGGTTAATCTACAGACTGGAGTCGGGTTAATCTACAGACTGGAGCCGGGTTAATCTACAGACTGGAGCCGGGTTAATCTACAGACTGGAGCCGGGTTAATCTACAGACTGGAGCCGGGTTAATCTACAGACTGGAGCCGGGTTAATCTACAGACTGGAGCCAGGTTAATCTACAGACTGGGGCCGGGTTAATCTACAGACTGGAGCCGGGTTAATCTACAGACTGGGGCTGGGTTAATCTACAGACTGGAGCCGGGTTAATCTACAGACTGGGGCTGGGTTAATCTACAGACTGGAGCCGGGTTAATCTACAGACTGGGGCCGGGTTAATCTACAGACTGGGGCCGGGTTAATCTACAGACTGGAGCCGGGTTAATCTACAGACTGGGGCCGGGTTAATCTACAGACTGGGGCCGGGTTAATCTACAGACTGGAGCCGGGTTAATCTACAGACTGGAGCCGGGTTAATCTACAGACTGGGGCCGGGTTAATCTACAGACTGGAGCCGGGTTAATCTGCAGACTGGGGCCGGGTTAATCTACAGACTGGGGCCGGGTTAATCTACAGACTGGGGCCGGGTTAATCTACAGACTGGAGCCGGGTTAATCTACAGACTGGAGCCGGGTTAATCTACAGACTGGAGCCGGGTTAATCTACAGACTGGGGCCGGTTTAATCTACAGACTGGAGCCGGGTTAATCTACAGACTGGAGCCGGGTTAATCTACAGACTGGAGCCGGGTTAATCTACAGACTGGGGCCGGTTTAATCTACAGACTGGGGCCGGGTTAATCTACAGACTGAGGCTGGGTTAATCTACAGACTGGGGCCGGGTTAATCTACAGACTGGAGCCGGGTTAATCTACAGACTGGGGCCGGGTTAATCTACAGACTGGAGCCGGGTTAATCTACAGACTGGAGCCGGGTTAATCTACAGACTGGAGCCGGGTTAATCTACAGACTGGAGCCGGGTTAATCTACAGACTGGAGCCGGGTTAATCTACAGACTGGAGCCGGGTTAATCTACAGACTGGAGCCGGGTTAATCTACAGACTGGGGCCGGGTTAATCTACAGACTGGAGCCGGGTTAATCTACAGACTGAGGCCGGGTTAATCTACAGACTGGAGCAGGGTTAATCTACAGACTGGAGCCGGGTTAATCTACAGACTGGAGCCGGGTTAATCTACAGACTGGAGCCGGGTTAATCTACAGACTGGAGCCGGGTTAATCTACAGACTGGGGCGGGTTAATCTACAGACTGGAGCCGGGTTAATCTACAGACTGGAGCCGGGTTAATCTACAGACTGGGGCCGGGTTAATCTACAGACTGGAGCCGGGTTAATCTACAGACTGGAGCCGGGTTAATCTACAGACTGGAGCCGGGTTAATCTACAGACTGAGGCTGGGTTAATCTACAGACTGGAGCCGGGTTAATCTGCAGACTGGGGCGGGTTAATCTACAGACTGGAGCCGGGTTAATCTACAGACTGGAGCCGGGTTAATCTACAGACTGGGGCCGGGTTAATCTACAGACTGGAGCCGGGTTAATCTACAGACTGGAGCCGGGTTAATCTACAGACTGGAGCCGGGTTAATCTACACACTGGGGCGGGTTAATCTACAGACTGGGGCCGGGTTAATCTACAGACTGGAGCCAAGTTAATCTACAGACTGGAGCCGGGTTAATCTACAGACTGGAGCCGGGTTAATCTACAGACTGGAGCCGGGTTAATCTACAGACTGGGGCTGGGTTAATCTACAGACTGGAGCCGGGTTAATCTACAGACTGGAGCCGGGTTAATCTACAGACTGGAGCCGGGTTAATCTACAGACTGGAGCCGGGTTAATCTACAGACTGGAGCCGGGTTAATCTACAGACTGGAGCCAAGTTAATCTACAGACTGGAGCCGGGTTAATCTACTGACTGGAGCCAAGTTAATCTACAGACTGGAGCCGGGTTAATCTACAGACTGGAGCTCGGTTAATCTACAGACTGGAGCCGGGTTAATCTACAGACTGGAGCCGGGTTAATCTACAGACTGGGGCCGGGTTAATCTACAGACTGGAGCCGGGTTAATCTACAGACTGGAGCCGGGTTAATCTACAGACTGGAGCCGGGTTAATCTACAGACTGGGGCCGGGTTAATCTACAGACTGGAGCCGGGTTAATCTACAGACTGGAGCCGGGTTAATCTACAGACTGGAGCCGGGTTAATCTACAGACTGGAGCCGGGTTAATCTACAGATTGGGGCCGGGTTAATCCGCAGACTGGAGCCGGGTTAATCTACAGACTGGAGCCGGGTTAATCTACAGACTGGAGCCGGGTTAATCTACAGACTGGAGCCGGGTTAATCTACAGACTGGAGCCGGGTTAATCTACAGACTGGAGCCGGGTTAATCTACAGACTGGAGCCGGGTTAATCTACTGACTGGAGCCAAGTTAATCTACAGACTGGAGCCGGGTTAATCTACAGACAGGAGCCGGGTTAATCTACAGACTGGAGCCGGGTTAATCTACTGACTGGAGCCGGGTTAATCTACAGACTGGAGCCGGGTTAATCTACAGACTGGAGCCGGGTTAATCTACAGACTGGAGCCGGGTTAATCTACTGACTGGAGCCGGGTTAATCTACAGACTGGAGCCGGGTTAATCTACAGACTGGAGCCGGGTTAATCTACAGACTGGAGCCGGGTTAATCTACAGACTGGAGCCGGGTTAATCTACAGACTGGAGCCGGGTTAATCTACAGACTGGGGCCGGGTAAATCGACAGACTGGGGCCGGGTTAATCTACAGACTGGAGCCAAGTTAATCTACAGACTGGAGCCGGGTTAATCTACAGACAGGAGCCGGGTTAATCTACAGACTGGAGCCGGGTTAATCTACTGACTGGAGCCGGGTTAATCTACAGACTGGAGCCGGGTTAATCTACAGACTGGAGCCGGGTTAATCTACAGACAGGAGCCGGGTTAATCTACAGACTGGAGCCGGGTTAATCTACTGACTGGGGCCGGGTTAATCTACAGACAGGAGCCGGGTTAATCTACAGACTGGAGCCGGGTTAATCTACAGACTGGGGCCGGGTTAATCTACAGACTGGAGCCGGGTTAATCTACAGACTGGAGCCGGGTTAATCTACAGACTGGAGCCGGGTTAATCTACTGACTGGAGCCGGGTTAATCTACAGACTGGGGCCGGGTTAATCTACAGACTGGAGCCGGGTTAATCTACAGACTGGAGCCGGGTTAATCTACAGACTGGGGCCGGGTTAATCTACAGACTGGGGCCGGGTTAATCTACAGACTGGAGCCCGGTTAATCTACAGACTGGAGCCGGGTTAATCTACAGACTGGAGCCGGGTTAATCTACAGACTGGAGCCGGGTTAATCTACAGACTGGAGCCGGGTTAATCTACAGACTGGAGCCGGGTTAATCTATAGACTGGAGCCGGGTTAATCTACAGACTGGAGCCGGGTTAATCTACAGACTGGAGCCGGGTTAATCTACAGACTGGAGCCGAGTTAATCTACAGACTGGAGCCGGGTTAATCTACAGACTGGAGCCGGGTTAATCTACAGACTGGGGCCGGGTTAATCTACAGACTGGGGCCGGGTTAATCTACAGACTGGAGCCGGGTTAATCTACAGACTGGAGCCGGGTTAATCTACTGACTGGAGCCGGGTTAATCTACAGACTGGGGCCGGGTTAATCTACAGACTGGAGCCGGGTTAATCTACAGACTGGAGCCGGGTTAATCTACAGACTGGGGCCCGGTTAATCCACAGACTGGAGCCGGGTTAATCTACAGACTGGAGCCGGGTTAATCTACAGACTGGAGCCGGGTTAATCTACAGACTGGGGCCCGGTTAATCCACAGACTGGAGCCGGGTTAATCTACAGACTGGAGCCGGGTTAATCTACAGACTGGGCCCGGGTTAATCTACAGACTGGGGCCGGGTTAATCTACAGACTGGGCCCGGGTTAATCTACAGACTGGGCCCGGGTTAATCTACAGACTGGAGCCGGGTTAATCTACAGACTGGGCCCGGGTTAATCTACAGACTGGAGTCGGGTTAATCTACAGACTGGAGCCGGGTTAATCTACAGACTGGAGCCGGGTTAATCTACAGACTGGGGCCGGGTTAATCTACAGACTGGAGCCGGGTTAATCTACAGACTGGAGCCGGGTTAATCTACAGACTGGAGCCGGGTTAATCTACAGACTGGAGCCGGGTTAATCTACAGACTGGGGCCGGGTTAATCTACAGACTGGAGCCGGGTTAATGTACAGACTGGGGCCGGGTTAATCTACAGACTGGAGCCGGGTTAATCTACAGACTGGAGCCGGGTTAATCTACAGACTGGGGCTGGGTTAATCTACAGACTGGAGCCGGGTTAATCTACAGACTGGAGCCGGGTTAATCTACAGACTGGGGCCGGGTTAATCTACAGACTGGAGCCGGGTTAATCTACAGACTGGAGCCGGGTTAATCCACAGACTGGAGCCGGGTTAATCTACAGACTGGAGCCGGGTTAATCTACAGACTGGGGCCGGGTTAATCTACAGACTGGAGCCGGGTTAATCTAAAGACTGGGGCCGGGTTAATCTACAGACTGGGGCCGGGTTAATCTACAGACTGGAGCCGGGTTAATCTACAGACTGGAGCCGGGTTAATCTACTGACTGGAGCCGGGTTAATCTACAGACTGGGGCCGGGATAATCTACAGACTGGGGCCGGGATAATCTACAGACTGGGGCCGGGATAATCTACAGACTGGGGCCGGGTTAATCTACAGACTGGAGCCGGGTTAATCTACAGACTGGAGCCGGGTTAATCTACAGACTGGAGCCGGGTTAATCTACAGACTGGGGCCGGGTTAATCTACAGACTGGAGCCGGTTTAATCTACAGACTGGAGTCGGGTTAATCTACAGACTGGAGCCGGGTTAATCTACAGACTGGAGCCGGGTTAATCTACAGACTGGAGCCGGGTTAATCTACAGACTGGAGCCGGGTTAATCTACAGACTGGAGCCGGGTTAATCTACAGACTGGAGCCGGGTTAATCTACAGACTGGAGCCGGGTTAATCTACAGACTGGAGCCGGGTTAATCTACAGACTGGGGCCGGGTTAATCTACAGACTGGAGCCGGGTTAATCTACAGACTGGAGCCGGGTTAATCTATAGACTGGAGCCGGGTTAATCTACAGACTGGAGCCGGGTTAATCTACAGACTGGGGCCGGGTTAATCTACAGACTGGAGCCGGGTTAATCTACAGACTGGGGCCGGGTTAATCTACTGACTGGAGCCGGGTTAATCTACAGACTGGGGCCGGGTTAATCTACAGACTGGAGCCGGGTTAATCTACAGACTGGAGCCGGGTTAATCTACAGACTGGAGTCGGGTTAATCTACAGACTGGAGCCGGGTTAATCTACAGACTGGGGCCGGGTTAATCTACAGACTGGAGCCGGGTTAATCTTCAGACTGGGGCCGGGTTAATCTACAGACTGGAGCCGGGTTAATCTACAGACTGGAGCCGGGTTAATCTACAGACTGGAGCCGGGTTAATCTACAGACTGGAGCCAGGTTAATCTACAGACTGGGGCCGGGTTAATCTACAGACTGGAGCCGGGTTAATCTACAGACTGGGGCTGGGTTAATCTACAGACTGGAGCCGGGTTAATCTACAGACTGGGGCTGGGTTAATCTACAGACTGGAGCCGGGTTAATCTACAGACTGGGGCCGGGTTAATCTACAGACTGGGGCCGGGTTAATCTACAGACTGGAGCCGGGTTAATCTACAGACTGGGGCCGGGTTAATCTACAGACTGGAGCCGGGTTAATCTACAGACTGGAGCCGGGTTAATCTACAGACTGGGGCCGGGTTAATCTACAGACTGGAGCCAGGTTAATCTACAGACTGGAGCCGGGTTAATCTACAGACTGGGGCCGGGTTAATCTACAGACTGGGGCCGGGTTAATCTACAGACTGGGGCCGGGTTAATCTACAGACTGGGGCCGGGTTAATCTACAGACTGGGGCCGGGTTAATCTACAGACTGGAGCCGGGTTAATCTACAGACTGGAGCCGGGTTAATCTACAGACTGGGGCCGGGTTAATCTACAGACTGGAGCCGGGTTAGTCTACAGACTGGAGCCGGGTTAATCTACAGACTGGAGCCGGGTTAATCTACAGACTGGAGCCGGGTTAATCTACAGACTGGGGCCGGGTTAATCTACAGACTGGAGCCGGGTTAATCTACAGACTGGAGCCGGGTTAATCTACAGACTGGAGCCGGGTTAATCTACAGACTGGAGCCGGGTTAATCTACAGACTGGGGCCGGGTTAATCTACAGACTGGAGCCGGGTTAATCTATAGACTGAGGCCGGGTTAATCTACAGACTGGGGCCGGGTTAATCTACAGACTGGGGCCGGGATAATCTACAGACTGGAGCCGGGTTAATCTACAGACTGGAGCCGGGTTAATCTACAGACTGGAGCCGGGTTAATCTACAGACTGGAGCCGGGTTAATCTACAGACTGGGGCCGGGTTAATCTACAGACTGGAGCCGGGTTAATCTACAAACTGGAGCCGGGTTAATCTACAGACTGGGGCCGGGTTAATCTACAGACTGGAGCCGGGTTAATCTACAGACTGGAGCCGGGTTAATCTACAGACTGGAGCCGGGTTAATCTACAGACTGGGGCGGGTTAATCTACAGACTGGGGCCGGGTTAATCTACAGACTGGAGCCGGGTAAATCTACAGACTGGGGCTGGGTTAATCTACAGACTGGAGCCGGGTTAATCTACAGACTGGAGCCGGGTTAATCTACAGACTGGGGCCGGGTTAATCTACAGACTGGAGCCGGGTTAATCTACAGACTGGGGCGGGTTAATCTACAGACTGGGGCCGGGTTAATCTACAGACTGGAGCCGGGTTAATCCACAGACTGGAGCCCGGGTTAATCTACAGACTGGAGCCGGGTTAATCTACAGACTGGGGCCGGGTTAATCTACAGACTGGGGCCGGGTTAATCTACAGACTGGGGCCGGGTTAATCTACAGACTGGAGCCGGGTTAATCCACAGACTGGAGCCCGGGTTAATCTACAGACTGGAGCCGGGTTAATCTACAGACTGGAGCCGGGTTAATCTACAGACTGGGGCCGGGTTAATCTACAGACTGGAGCTGGGTTAATCTACAGACTGGAGTCAGTTTAATCCACAGACTGGGGATCGGAGCCTGCTTAAAATCTCTCTAACCTATGACCTTTTGGCCTATGGGGGTCAGGACCTTACATGGTGTCGCAAAAATGGATGGGAGGAGGCAAAACCCCTGAGATCATTTCGAGAAGCATTTGGATGTGGTAATGTGGGCAGTGCATCCGAACCAACCCATAGCCACTCGCTCAAAGTTCCTCCTGGGATTGGGTCTGATCTTTGGCCAATACAAGGATCCTAACCGCAGGGGTGAGGGCTGCATTTCCTCATCACCACCCCGTAACCACGGTGAGCTACGCCAGGATCTGTGTTGTGTTAACCTTCAGATATACAAAGCTCACAGAGCAGTGAGCACAAAACTACTGACTCAAAAGTCCCACTCCAGGATTTCAGCCCATAATACAGGCCGACATTCCATGGCAGTACTGAGGGAGCGCCGCACTGTCGGAGGGGCAGTACTGAGGGAGCGCCGCACTGTCGGAGGGGCGGTACTGAGGGAGCGCCGCACTGTCGGAGGGGCAGTACTCGGGGAGCGCCGCACTGTCGGAGGGGCAGTACTGAGGGAGCGCCGCACTGTCGGAGGGGCAGTACTGAGGGAGCGCCGCACTGTCGGAGGGGCAGTACTGAGGGAGCGCCGCACTGTCGGAGGGGCAGTACTGAGGGAGTGCCGCACTGTCGGAGGGGCAGTACTGAGGGAGCGCCGCACTGTCAGAGGGTCAGTACTGAGGGAGCACCGCACTGTCGGAGGGGCGGTACTGAGGGAGCGCCGCACTGTCGGAGGGGCGGTACTGAGGGAGCGCCGCACTGTCGGAGGGGCGGTACTGAGGGAGCGCCGCACTGTCGGAGGGGCGGTACTGAGGGAGCGCCGCACTGTCGGAGGGTCAGTACTGAGGGAGCACTGCACTGTCGGAGGGGCAGTACTGAAGGAGCGCCGCACTGTCGGAGGGGCGGTACTGAGGGAGTGCCGCACTGTCTGAGGTGCCGTCTTTCAGATGAGATGTTAAACCGAGGCCCCGTCTGCCCTTTCATGTGGAAGTAAAAGATCCCAGGGCCACTATTGCAAGAAGAGCAGTGGAGTTCTCCCCAGTGTCCTGGGCAATATCCCGCCACCAATAATAGGATTAACTGCTCATAATTTCATTGCTGTTGGTGGAATCTTGCCTTTCCTAGCTTACAACAATGACTACACTTCAAAAGTATTTAATTGGCTGTGAAGTGCTTTGGGACATCCTGAGGTTGTGAAAGGCGCGGGAGAAATGTCCTTCTCAGTCTGGCCTGCACGTCCCCCTATAGAGTAGACTCTGATTACCCTGAGAAGAAGTCATTCATTTGTCGGGTGTCCAGTCCAGTCTTTGTCAAAGTGCCATGTCGTTTGCTCGACTGATGGAGGGGCGCTGGTCTGCTGGCATCATTAGAGATGCGAAGGCTGTGGGCGGTCTCGGTGGGTGGGCCAGTCACGCTAAACTGCCCCAGTCGCCCTGTAATTACATCCAGCCAATTAGCAGCTAATCTAACAGGCACTGTGGTTTCAGAGACCAGAGGGCGGCACATTGCTAACCCCTGATAATCACAGCTTGGGCGTGTCGGCTCCAGGGGATGACTGGTTGGCGATTTGCTTCTGACGGCTGCCCTTTCGATGAACTCACTCTGTGCCCAACAAGCAAGGTGGGGCTGCAGAGAAATTAATCATTGTCACTGCGTTCCAAACTTAGCCTCGGCGCAGTGCCACCAGAGATTTGTGTTATTTTCATTCTGGGGATGTAGGCGTTGCTGGCAAGGACGGCATTTATAGCCTGTCCCGAGTTGCCCTGAGAAGATGGCGGGTCTTGGGAGGTGCGGCCTGAGTTCCGCAGCGCTGAGCGGGAAGACCAGCAGGAGGTGCCGGTGTCCCCGCGCTGAGCGGGATTTCCCCCAGGGTGTATTGTGGCTCGACAGGGAATCCCCGCCTCACCGGCACGGAACATTACTGAGAGAGAGAGAAAAATCTGGGTGTTATGCTTGATGACCAGTGTAGAGAATTTGTAGGTAAAGATCGCAGAGCATTGGGTGGTATTAGGGAGGGGCCCCTTGAACCAAGAGTGATGCACTCACTGAGGGTGGAGTCCCAGCCCCCGACCCGACCCCCGCACCCTTCCTCCGTCCCCGCCCCGCCCCGACCCCCGCCCCCTACCTCCGTCCCCACCCCCCACCCCTGACCCCTGCCCCTGCCCCCCACCCGACCCCTGCCCCTGCCCCCCTTCCTCCGTCCCCACCCCCCGGCTCCTGACCCCCTGCCCCACTTCCTCTGTCCCCACCCTCCGCCCCCCCTTCCTCCGTCCCCACCCCCCCGCCCCGACCCCCGCCCCCCTTCCTCCATCCCCACGCCCCGGCTCCTGACCCCCGCCCCCCTTCCACCATCCCCACCCTCCACCCCCCCATCCTCCGTCCCCACCCCCCCGGCTCCTGACCCCCGCCCCCTTCCTCCGTCCCCACCCTCTGCCCCCCCCTTCCTCCGTCCCCACCCCCCCGCCCCGACCCCGCCCCCCTTCCTCCATCCCCACGCCCCGGCTCCTGACCCCCGCCCCCCTTCCTCCAGCCCCACCCTCCGCCCCCCCTTCCTCCGTCCCCACCCCCCCGCCCCGACCCCGCCCCCCTTCCTCCATCCCCACGCCCCGGCTCCTGACCCCCGCCCCCCTTCCTCCAGCCCCACCCTCCGCCCCCCCTTCCTCCGTCCCCACCCCCCGGCTCCTGACCCCCATAGAAACATAGAAACATAGAAGATCGGAGCAGGAGTAGGCCATTCGGCCCTTCGAGCCTGCTCCACCATTCAATGAGATCATGGCTGATCATCCAAATTTAGTACCCTGTCCCTGCCTTCTCCCCATATCCCTTGATCCCTTTAGCCTCAAGAAATATATCCAACTCTTTCTTGAATATATTTAATGAATTGGCCTCCACCGCCCTCTGTGGCAGAGAATTCCACAGGTTCACCACTCTCTGGGTGAAGAAATTCCTCCTCATTTCTGTCCTAAATGGCTTACCCCTTATCCTCAGACTGTGACCCCTGGTTCTGGACTCCCCGGCCATCAGAAACATCCTTTCTGCATCTAGTCTGTCCAGACCTGACAGAATTTTATAGGTTTCGATGAGATCCCCTCTCAATCTTCTAAACTCCAGTGAGTATAAGCCCAATCGACACAATCTCTCCTCGTACGTCATTCCTGCCATCCCAGGTATCAGCCTGGTGAATCTTCGCTGCACTCCCTCCATGGCAAGAACGTCCTTCCTCAGGTAAGGTGACCAAAACTGCACACAATACTCAAGGTGCAGTCTCACCAAGGCCCTGTACAACTGCAGCAAGACATCCTTGTTCTTGTACTCGAACCCTCTTGCTACAAAGGCCAACATACCATTTGCCTTCTTAACCGCCTGCTGCACCTGCATGCTTACCTTCAGCGACTGGTGCACAAGAACACCCAGGTCTCATTGCACTTCCCCTTCTCCCAATCTATTGCCATTCAAATAATAATCTGCCTTCCTGTTTTTGCCACCAAAGTGGATAACCTCACATTTATCCACATTATAGTACATTTACCATGTTTCCGCCCAATCACCCAACCTGTCCAAATCGTACTGGAGTTTCACGACATCCTCCTCACAGCATACCCTCCCACCCAGCTTTGTGTCGTCTGCAAATTTGGAGATATTACATCCAATTCCCTCGTCCAGATCATTAATATATATTGTGAACAGCTGGGTCCTAGGACCGATCCTTGCGGTACCCCACTAGTCACTGCCTGCCACTCGGAAAACGGCCCGTTTATTCCAACTCTTTGCTTTCTGTCCGCCAACCAGTTCTCTATCTAAGTCAATACCTTGCCCCCAATCCCATGTGCCTTAATTTTGCATGCTAATCTCTTATTTGGGACCTTATTGAAAGCCTTCTGAAAGTCCAAATACACCACATCCACTGGTTCTCCCTTATCTATTTTACCAGTTACATCCTCAAAAAATTCCAGTAGATTAGTCAAGCACGATTTACCTTTTGTAAATCCATGTTGACTTTGTCCGATCCTGTCACTGCTTTCCAAGTGCTCTGCTATTACATCTTTTATAATGGACTCTAGCATTTTCCCCACTACCGATGTCAGGCTTACCGGTCTATAATTCCCCGCTTTTTCTCTACCACCTTTTTTGAATAGTGGGGTAATATTAGCTACCCTCCAATCCATGGGTACCGTTCCAGAGTCTATTGAGTTCTGGAAGATGACCAGCAATGAATCTACTATTTCTAGGGCCACTTCCTTAAGTACCCTGGGATGTAGATTATCAGGCCCTGGGGATTTATCGGCCTTCAATCCCGTCAATTTTCCTAACACCATTTCCCTACAAATACTGATTTCTTTCAGTTCCTCCCTCTCATTAGACCCTATGTTCCCCGGCATCTCTGGGAGGTTATTTGTGTCCTCCTTTGTGAAGACAGAACCAAAGTATGCCCTCCTGTCATAAGAACATAAGAAATAGGAGCAGGAGTCGGCCATTCGGCCCCTCGAGCCTGCTCCGCCATTCCATGCGATCAAGGCTGATCTTCTACCTAAACTCCATTCACCGATCCTATCGTGTTATCGCTTGATGCCCTCACTAGTCAGAAATCTATCGATTTCTGTTTTGAATATACCCAATGACTGAGCCTCCACAGCCCTCTGGGGTAGAGAATTCCAAAGATTCACCACCCTCTGTGTGAAGAAATTTCTTCTCATCTCAGTCCTGAATGGCCGACCCTTTATCCTGAGGCTGTGGCCCCTGGTTCTAGACTCCCCAGCCAAGGGAAACATTCTCCCAGCATCCACCCTATCAAGCCCTGTAATAATGTTGTATGCTTCAATGAGATCCCCCCTCATTCTCCTGAAATCAAGAGAATACAGGCCTAGTTTACTCAATCTCCTCTCATACGACAGTCCCGCCATCCCAGGAATCAATCTCGTGAACCTTCATTGCACTCCCTCTGTGGCAAGTATATCCTTCCTTAGGTAAGGAGACTACCCCCACCCTCCACTCCTGACCCCCGGCCCCCTTCCTCCACCCCCGCCCCCCACCTCTCGCCCTCTGCCCTCCTGTCCCCCTGCCCCCTTCCTCCACCCCCGCCCCCCACCTCTCGCCCCCTGCCCTCCGCCCGCACTCCCACTGCCAAACACTGCACACAACTCTCACCTCTGGTCCTGGTAGTCACGGTAATGGCCACACCCTGGGCAACTTTCTCAGTTCACAGGCTAAACCAAGGGAATCTCTGGACGAATGTCCTTGAGTGATGGGGAGATGCCAGTGTCCCAGTGCTGAGCAGGGTGTTCAGCAGGAGGCACCCCTCTCATGCAGGAAATCCACTGAGGGGGTTGGGGTGATGTTGGGGAATTGTAGGGATTGTGGGGTTGATCGAGGGATGGGGGGGGGGAATCAGGGGGGTGGGGGGGTTTGGGATGACCTGGGATGATCCAGTGGATCGGTGGTGGGGGGTTTGGGATGATCTGAGATGATCCAGTGGATCGGTGGTGGGGGGTTTGGGATGATCTGAGATGATCCAGTGGATCGGTGGTGGGGGGTTTGGGATGATCTGAGATGATCCAGTGGATCGGTGGTGGGGGGTTTGGGATGATCTGAGATGATCCAGTGGATCGGTGGTGGGGGGTTTGGGATGATCTGAGATGATCCAGTGGATCGGTGGTGGGGGGTTTGGGATGATCTGAGATGATCCAGTGGATCGGTGGTGGGGGGTTTGGGATGATCTGAGATGATCCAGTGGATCGGTGGTGGGGGGTTTGGGATGATCTGAGATGATCCAGTGGATCGGTGGTGGGGGGTTTGGGATGATCTGAGATGATCCAGTGGATCGGTGGTGGGGGGTTTGGGATGATCTGAGATGATCCAGTGGATCGGTGGTGGGGGGTTTGGGATGATCTGAGATGATCCAGTGGATCGGTGGTGGGGGGTTTGGGATGATCTGAGATGATCCAGTGGATCGGTGGTGGGGGGTTTGGGATGATCTGGGATGATCCAGTGGATCGGTGGGGACTCCAATATCACTGCCTTTATTTTAGCTTCTCGCTCGTTTCCTCTTTCTGAAAGTGGTGACAGGGAGTGGTGAAGGTGATTGTTGGGAGTCTCCAGCTTCGCGCCTGCTCACCGGACAGACCATTTTTGCCGAGGTTTCAAGGCGGTGGTGCAATGGGCAACAGCTTGCGTATCGGAGCAGCCGCGCTGTCCTGGAAAAGGTGCCCTTGGTCAAGCAGGCTGGGTCATCGCACCCAGAAAGGCCACCCATACTCGAGGTGAAAACAAGCCCTCGACTGTCAGAACCCGCAAGATGATGGACCCGAAATCAGGACCGCAATTACTACAGGGAACTACCCGGATATATTGGCAGAGGCTTCACCAGCGAGACAAGGCTGCCAGATGAAGGGCACCTGAGAACATGAGGCTGGTCATACTGTCTTCTGGAGGGGAACGATGGCCCATGATCCCCGGTTGTTGGGTGAGGCTTCTAACAGAAATGTCTCTTGGTGTAACCAAGAGGCTAATGACCCTCCGTATTGCACTGAGGAAGCTTGTCGTTACTGTATCTGCCCCAACGATGGTGAATGGACTCGGAGGAGGAAGTGAAGGAGACGTTCTGCACTGAAATGAACAACATGGATTTACAAAAGGTAAATCATGCTTGACTAATCTACTGGAATATTTTGAGGATGTAACTGGTAGAATAGATAAGGGAGAACCAGTGGATGTGGTGCATTTGGACTTTCAGAAGGCTTTCAATAAGGTCCCGCATAAGAGATTAGCGTGCAAAGTTAAAGCACATGGGATTGGGGGTAAGGTACTGACTTGGATAGAGAACTGGTTGGCAGGCAGGAAGCAAAGAGTTGGAATAAACGGGTCTTTTTCCAAGTGGCAGGCAGTGACTAGTGGGGTACCGCAGGGATCGGTGCTAGGACCCAAGCTATTCACAGTATATATTAATTATCTAGACGAGGGAACTAGATGTAATATCTCCAAGTTTGCAGACGACACAAAGCTGGGTGGGTGTGTGTGCTGTGAGGAGGATGCAGAGAAACTCCAGTATGATTTGGACAGGTTGGGTGATTGGGCAGATGCATGGCAGATGCAGTATAATGTGGATAAATGTGAGGTTATCCACTTTGGTGGCAAAAACAGGAAGGCAGATTATTATCTGAACGGCAATAGATTGGGAAAAGGGGAAGTGCAATGAGACCTGGGTGTCCTTGTGTACCAGTCACTGAAGGTAAGCATGCAGGTGCAGCAGGCGGTTAAGAAGGCAAATGGTATGTTGGCCTTCGTAGCAAGAGGGTTCGAGTACAGGAACAAGGATGTCTTGCTGCAGTTGTACAGGGCCTTGGTGAGACCACACCTGGAGTATTGTGTGCAGTTTTGGTCACCTTATCTGAGGAAGGATGTTCTTGCCATGGAGGGAGTGCAGCGAAGATTCACCAGGCTGATACCTGGGATGGCAGGAATGACGTATGAGGAGAGATTGGGTCGATTGGGCTTATATTCACTGGAGTTTAGAAGAATGAGAGGGGATCTCATTGAAACTTATAAAATTCTAACAGGACTAGACAGACTAGATGCAGGAAGGATGTTCCCGATGGCGGGTCCAGAACCAGGGGTCACAGTCTAAGGATAAGGGGTAAGCCATTTAGGACAGAGATGAGGAGGAATTTCTTCAACCAGAGAGTGGTGAACCTGTGGAATTCTCTACCACAGAAGGCAGTTGAGGCCAATTCATTAAATATATTCAAGAAGGAGTTAGATATATTTCTTAAGGCTAAAGGGATCAAGGGATATGGGGAGAAGGCAGGGACTGGGTACTGAATTTGGATGATCAGCCATGATCGCATTAAATGGCAGGGTAGGCTCGAGGGGCCGAATGGCCTACTCCTGCTCCTATCTTCTATGTAACATTCTAATGTCAATTGCTAAAGAGGAGACAGTTATCCTAATGGGTCATTACAACGGCAGAGTGGGCAAGGAGGCAGATCAGTGGGGCAGTGGCATTGTTGGAAAGTGAGCTCTACCAGTCTCCAGTGAATGTACTGAACACAGGCTCATTATCACCAACACTCTGTTTAGGCAGAGAGATAAATATTAAACCTCATGATTGCACCAGAAAGCCAGGCATTGGCATTTAATGGATTATATTGCTCAATCACAGATCTACTGACCACTAGGGCTATGCGTGCTGAAGGTTACTGTTAGACTCATCCCCCATCAGACAAAACTATCGACACAATTCACAAGAGGCAGAGACAGGGCTATGGAGAGAGCGGGGCAGTGGGATTAGTTTGGGATTGATACAGGGCTGTGGGGAGAGCGGGGCAGTGGGATTAGTTTGGGATTGATACAGGGCTGTGGGGAGAGCGGGGCAGTGGGATTAGTTTGGGATTGATACAGGGCTATGGGGAGAGCGGGGCAGTGGGATTAGTTTGGGATTGATACAGGGCTATGGGGAGAGAGCGGGCAGTGGGATTAGTTTGGGATTGATACAGGGCTATGGGGAGAGCGGGCAGTGGGATTCGTTTGGGATTGATACAGGGCTATGGGGAGAGAGCGGGGCAGTGGGATTAGTTTGGGATTGATACAGGGCTATGGGGAGAGAGCGGGGCAGTGGGATTCGTTTGGGATTGATACAGGGCTATGGGGAGAGAGCGGGGCAGTGGGAGTGAGGCGGTGGGGCAAGAGTAGGGGACGGGGGGCGGGGGTAGGGGGGCGGGGGACTGAGGCAGTGAGGCAGAGGTAGGGGGGTGGGGGACTGAGGCAGTGAGGCGGGGGGCAGGAGTAGGGGACAGGGGGGCGGGGTAGGGGGCAGGGGGCGGTGAGGCGGGGGGCAGGAGTAGGGGACAGTGGGGCGGGGGGCGGAGGTGGTGAGGCGGGGGGGCAGGAGTAGGGGACAGGGGGGCGGGGGGCGGAGATGGTGAGGCGGGGGCAGGAGTAGGGGACAGGGGCGGGGGACGGAGGCGGTGAGGCGGGGGGCAGGAGTAGGGGACAGGGGGGCGGGGGACGGAGGGCGGTGAGGTGGGGGGGCAGGAGTAGGGGACAGGGGCGGGGGACAGAGGCGGTGAGGCGGGGGGCAGGAGTAGGGGACGGGGGCGGGGGACAGAGGCGGTGAGGCGGGGGGCAGGAGTAGGGGACAGGGGGGCGGGGGACGGGGGCGGTGAGGTGGGGGGGCAGGAGTAGGGGACAGGGGGGCGGGGGACGGAGGCGGTGAGGTGGGGGGGGCAGGAGTAGGGGACAGGGGCGGGGGACAGAGGCGGTGAGGCGGGGGGCAGGAGTAGGGGACAGGGGGGCGGGGGACGGAGGCGGTGAGGTGGGGGGGCAGGAGTAGGGGACAGGGGCGGGGGACAGAGGCGGTGAGGCGGGGGGCAGGAGTAGGGGACAGGGGGGCGGGGGACGGAGGCGGTGAGGTGGGGGGGCAGGAGTAGGGGACAGGGGCGGGGGACAGAGGCGGTGAGGCGGGGGGCAGGAGTAGGGGACAGGGGGGCGGGGGGCGGAGGCGGTGAGGCGGGGGGCAGGAGTAGGGGACAGGGGGGCGGGGGGCGGAGGCGGTGAGGCGGGGGGCAGGAGTAGGGGACAGGGGGCGGGGGACGGAGGCGGTGAGGCGGGGGGCAGGAGTAGGAGGCAGGGGGCGGGGGGCGGAGATGGTGAGGCGGGGGGCAGGAGTAGGGGACAGGGGCGGGGGACGGAGGTGGTGAAGCGGGGGGCAGGAGTAGGGGACAGGGGGGCGGGGGACGGAGATGGTGAGGCGGGGGGCAGGAGTAGGGGACAGGGGCGGGGGACGGAGGCGGTGAGGCGGGGGGCAGGAGTAGGGGACAGGGGGCGGGGGACGGAGATGGTGAGGCGGGGGGCAGGAGTAGGAGGCAGGGGGCGGGGGATGGAGGCGGTGAGGCGGGGGGCAGGAGTAGGGGACAGGGGCGGGGGACGGAGGTGGTGAAGCGGGGGGCAGGAGTAGGGGACAGAGGGCGGGGGACGGAGATGGTGAGGCGGGGGGCAGGAGTAGGGGACAGGGGGCGGGGGACGGAGATGGTGAGGCGGGGGGCAGGAGTAGGAGGCAGGGGGCGGGGGACGGAGGCGGTGAGGCGGGGGGGCAGGAGTAGGGGACAGGGGGCGGGGGACGGAGATGGTGAGGCGGGGGGCAGGAGTAGGAGGCAGGGGGCGGGGGACGGAGGCGGTGAGGCGGGGGGCAGGAGTAGGGGACGGGGGGCGGGGGACGGAGGCGGTGAGGTGGGGGGGCAGGAGTAGGGGACAGGGGGGCGGGGGACGGAGGCGGTGAGGCGGGGGGCAGGAGTAGGGGACAGGGGGGCGGGGGACGGAGGCGGTGAGGTGGGGGGGCAGGAGTAGGGGACAGGGGCGGGGGACAGAGGCGGTGAGGCGGGGGGCAGGAGTAGGGGACAGTGGGGCGGGGGACGGAGGCGGTGAGGCGGGGGGCAGGAGTAGGGGACGGGGGCGGGGGACAGAGGCGGTGAGGCGGGGGGGCAGGAGTAGGAGGCAGGGGGCGGGGGACTGAGGCGGTGAGGCGGGGGGGCAGGAGTAGGGGACGGGGGCGGGGGACTGAGGTGGTGAGGCGGGGGGCAGGAGTAGGGGGCAGGGGGCGGGGGACGGAGGCGGTGAGGCGGGGGGCAGGAGTAGGGGACAGGGGGGCGGGGGACGGAGGCGGTGAGGCGGGGGGACAGGAGTAGGGGACAGGGGGCGGGGGACGGAGGCGGTGAGGCGGGGGGGCAGGAGTAGGAGGCAGGGGGCGGGGGACGGAGGCGGTGAGGCGGGGGGCAGGAGTAGGGGACAGGGGGCGGGGGACGGAGATGGTGAGGCGGGGGGCAGGAGTAGGAGGCAGGGGGCGGGGGACAGAGGCGGTGAGGCGGGGGGCAGGAGTAGGGGACAGGGGGCGGGGGACGGAGATGGTGAGGCGGGGGGCAGGAGTAGGGGACAGGGGGCGGGGGACGGAGATGGTGAGGCGGGGGCCAGGAGTAGGGGACAGGGGGCGGGGGACGGAGATGGTGAGGCGGGGGGCAGGAGTAGGGGACAGGGGGCGGGGGACGGAGATGGTGAGGCGGGGGGCAGGAGTAGGGGACAGGGGGCGGGGGACGGAGATGGTGAGGCGGGGGGCGGGGGTAGGGGACAGTGGGGCGGGGGACGGAGGCGGTGAGGCGGGGGGCGGGGGTAGGGGACAGGGGCGGGGGACTGAGGTGGTGAGGCGGGGGGCAGGAGTAGGGGACAGGGGCGGGGGGCGGAGATGGTGAGGCGGGGGGCGGGGGTAGGGGACAGTGGGGCGGGGGACGGAGGCGGTGAGGCGGGGGGCAGGAGTAGGGGACAGGGGCGGGGGACGGAGGCGGTGAGGCGGGGGGCAGGAGTAGGGGACAGGGGGCGGGGGGCGGAGATGGTGAGGCGGGGGGGCAGGAGTAGGGGACAGGGGGCGGGGGGCGGAGATGGTGAGGCGGGGGGGCAGGAGTAGGGGACAGTGGGGCGGGGGGCGGAGGCGGTGAGGCAGGGGGCAGGAGTAGGGGACAGGGGCGGGGGACTGAGGTGGTGAGGCGGGGGGCGGGGGTAGGGGACAGGGGCGGGGGACTGAGGTGGTGAGGCGGGGGGCAGGAGTAGGGGACAGGGGCGGGGGACTGAGGTGGTGAGGCGGGGGGCAGGAGTAGGGGGCAGGGGGCGGGGGACGGAGGCGGTGAGGCGGGGGGCAGGAGTAGGGGGCAGGGGGCGGGGGACGGAGGCGGTGAGGCGGGGGGCAGGAGTAGGGGGCAGGGGCGGGGGACTGAGGTGGTGAGGCGGGGGGCAGGAGTAGGGGGCAGGGGGCGGGGGACGGAGGCGGTGAGGCGGGGGGCAGGAGTAGGGGGCAGGGGGCGGGGGACTGAGGCGGTGAGGCGGGGGGACAGGAGTAGGGGACAGGGGGCGGGGGACAGAGGCGGTGAGGCGGGGGGGCAGGAGTAGGGGGCAGGGGGCGGGGGACGGAGGCGGTGAGGCGGGGGGGCAGGAGTAGGGGGCAGGGGCGGGGGGCGGAGATGGTGAGGCGGGGGGGCAGGAGTAGGGGACAGGGGGCGGGGGGCGGAGATGGTGAGGCGGGGGGCAGGAGTAGGGGACAGGGGGCGGGGGGCGGAGGCGGTGAGGCGGGGGGCAGGAGTAGGGGGCAGGGGGCGGGGGGCGGAGATGGTGAGGCGGGGGGGCAGGAGTAGGGGACAGGGGGCGGGGGGCGGAGGCGGTGAGGCGGGGGGCAGGAGTAGGGGACAGGGGCGGGGGACGGAGGCGGTGAGGCGGGGGGCAGGAGTAGGGGGCAGGGGGCGGGGGACGGAGGCGGTGAGGTGGGGGGCGGGGGTAGGGGACAGTGGGGCGGGGGACTGTGGTGGTGAGGCGGGGGGCAGGAGTAGGGGACAGTGGGGCGGGGGACGGAGATGGTGAGGCGGGGGGGCAGGAGTAGGGGACAGGGGGCGGGGGACGGAGGCGGTGAGGCGGGGGGCAGGAGTAGGGGACAGTGGGGCGGGGGACGGAGATGGTGAGGCGGGGGGGCAGGAGTAGGGGACAGGGGGCGGGGGACGGAGGCGGTGAGGCGGGGGGGCAGGAGTAGGGGACAGTGTGGCGGGGGACGGAGATGGTGAGGCGGGGGGGCAGGAGTAGGGGACAGGGGGCGGGGGGCGGAGATGGTGAGGCGGGGGGGCAGGAGTAGGGGACAGTGGGGCGGGGGACTGAGGCGGTGAGGCGGGGGGCAGGAGTAGGGGACGGGGGTCGGGGGGCGGAGATGGTGAGGCGGGGGGGCAGGAGTAGGGGACAGTGGGGCGGGGGACTGAGGCGGTGAGGCGGGGGGCAGGAGTAGGGGACGGGGGGCGGGGGACGGAGGCGGTGAGGCGGGGGGGCAGGAGTAGGAGGCAGGGGGCGGGGGACGGAGGCGGTGAGGCGGGGGGCAGGAGTAGGGGACAGGGGGTGGGGGACGGAGGTGGTGAAGCGGGGGGCGGGGGTAGGGGACAGGGGGTGGGGGACGGAGGTGGTGAGGCGGGGGGCGGGGGTAGGGGACAGGGGCGGGGACGGAGGTGGTGAGGCGGGGGGCAGGAGTAGGGGACAGGGGGCGGGGGACGGAGGCGGTGAGCAGGAGTACGGGACAGGGGGTGGGGGACGGAGGTGGTGAGGCGGGGGGCGGGGGTAGGGGACAGGGGCGGGGGACGGAGGCGTTGAAGCGGGGGGCGGGGGTAGGGGGCAGGGGGCGGGGGACGGAGGCAGTGAGGCGGGGGGCGGGGGTAGGGGGCAGGGGGCGGGGGACGGAGGCAGTGAGGCGGGGGGCGGGGGTAGGGGACAGGGGGCGGGGGACGGAGGTGGTGAGGCGGGGGGCAGGAGTAGGGGGCAGGGGGCGGGGGCGGAGGCGGTGAAGCGGGGGGCGGGGGTAGGGGGCAGGGGGCGGGGGACGGAGGTGGTGAGGCGGGGGGCGGGGGTAGGGGACAGGGGGCGGGGGACGGAGGTGGTGAGGCGGGGGGCAGGAGTAGGGGGCAGGGGGCGGGGGACGGAGGCGGTGAAGCGGGGGGCGGGGGTAGGGGGCAGGGGGCGGGGGACGGAGGTGGTGAGGCGGGGGGCAGGAGTAGGGGGCAGGGGGCGGGGGACGGAGGTGGTGAGGCGGGGGGCAGGAGTAGGGGGCAGGGGGACGGAGGTGGTGAGGCGGGGGGCAGGAGTAGGGGACGGGGGCGGGGACGGAGGCGGTGAGGTGGGGGGGCAGGAGTAGGGGACAGGGGGTGGGGGACGGAGGTGGTGAGGCGGGGGGCAGGAGTAGGGGACGGGGGCGGGGACGGAGGCGGTGAGGTGGGGGGGCAGGAGTAGGGGACAGGGGGTGGGGGACGGAGGTGGTGAGGCGGGGGGCAGGAGTAGGGGACGGGGGCGGGGACGGAGGCGGTGAGGTGGGGGGGCAGGAGTAGGGGACAGGGGGTGGGGGACGGAGGCGGTGAAGCGGGGGGCGGGGGTAGGGGACAGGGGCGGGGACGGAGGCGGTGAGCAGGAGTAGGGGGCAGGGGGCGGGGGTAGGGGCAAGGGGTAGGGGGACAGGGAGCACTGCACTGTTGGAAGTGTCGTCTTTCAGATGAGACATTAAACCGAGGACCCATGGAGCAGGGGGAGTTCTCCCGGGTGTCCTGGGGCCAATATTTATCCCTCAACCAACATCACTAAAACAGATGATCTGGTCAGTATCACATTGCTGTTTGTGGGATCTTGCTGTGCACCAATTGGCTGCCGCGTTTCCTACATTACAACAGTGACTACACTTCAAAAGTACTTCATTAGCTGTGAAGCGCTTTGGGATGTCCTGAGGTTATGAAAGGTGCTGGAGAAACACGAGTCTTTCTTTTCTCCTCTTGCTGTGCGCCTGTAAGAATGTTGCTCCAGGTTTTAAAAGACCTACAGCTCCGGCCTCCTGGTTCGGGTGCAGTACTTTGGAATTTCCTGGGGCCCAGAGGTGCCGCCTCACCCCCTCCCTCACCCTCGGTATTGAGGCTGGTGCTGTGAGCAGTGAAAGCTTCCTGCGCTCCATCGGAAACCCGGGGGAAGGAATAACCAGGCACACTGACTCGAAACTCTCTCCACTCAGTTGCTGCTCCGGCAGTTTCAGCTCCGAGGACACCGAGGAGCTGTGTGAACGTACATAGTGGATGGTGATGAACCATGGTGGATTCTAGGACCCTGGGGAGCAGTGTTAATGCATTTGGAATAATCTGCCAAGTGAGGTAGCAGTGCCATTGGACGTTGGTGAGTTAGAATACCAGAGGGCCGCGCGAGATGGGCCGAATGTTCTCATTCTTCACTTTCTCTTAGTCGTGTAATTGGTGGACACTACGACCCTGGAGAGCTGATTCAACCTGTATGGTCAGTCGGTGACAGGTAAAGTGAGTGGACATTTGGACCCAATGCAGCAGTGGCCACAAGGGGGGCATTAGGACCCCGAACGGTTGGGTCAACTGTACGGGCAATAGGAGACAGTGTAAGCCAGATGGGCTCGAGGCCCCCGTTGAGCAAGGTCACCCTGTGCAGATTAAGCAGGAGAGGGTGGCAAAGTGGGCACTAGGACCCTGCGGAGCTTCGCCCCCTGTCCTCAGTGGGAGGGGCTCCTGCTCGCCTCTGTCACTCTTTATGATTTATGAGCTGTCAGAAATATAACCCATCAAACTGCATTATAATAAGCTGCAAGATCCCTGAATGAAGTAACTTCGACCCACCACTGCCAGACACTGGACCTTGCAGCCGGTCAGTGGCCAAGCCAGCTGGTCAGTTAAAGCGACAGGCCACCCAAAAAAAGTTTAAAGTGGCACAGCTCTGGGATGGGACAGCACGATGTGTCCACAGGAACAGGTTCTTGAGGAGTCCCTTCCCTCTCTCCTCTCGCCCGTCACGGTTATCTAAAGGGCAGAGCTGAGAAAATGACTGGAGTGACAGAGAACAGGTAAGGATTTACTCGTTCCACCGTTTACTAAGTTTGACGTGCGAGGAACAGACTAGTTGGGCCGAATGGCCTGTTTCTGTGCTGTATATTCTATGTGAAACAGGCAGCTGGAGATTCGGCTGCTTTCGCGTGTGGGACTGACTCCCCTGCTAGTGGGCCATGGGGGGATGCACATTAATACTGGGTGACATTTACATATGTTAAGACCACACCCCTCAACCCCTGATAAAACTCAGAGCTTTAAGAAAGTTACTGAACTCCCTCGAAGGCCCACTTGGTACAGTCCAGAAGGTCCCAGGTTTGATTCCCGGTCTGCACAGGGTTACCTGGGGGGGTGGGGCGGGGCGGGGCATAACTTGCCTCAGTGCCTTTAGGTTATGGGGGTTGAAATCAGCCAGGGCCATTGCTCCTGACCGCTATCCAACAACTTCTGTAGGAGTGTACGTGTGGAGAGGATCGGGGCTCAGGTGTGATGCTCCCTGCATTCAAATAGCCCGTTGATACTCACTGTCGAGGCTCGCTCACAAGATTGGCTTTCTCTAGAGCTCCTGGCCAAGTCCCTTCTGGAGAGATGGGGAAAATTAGCATCTATTTGGGGGGTGAGCAGAGGAAAGCAGGAGTATAATTTTCCTGATGCATGTGTCCCACTCATAAAGGTGCGCGGTCGATGTGCGGAGACCAGGGCAGATTCCAGCCCCCCATCACGCCCTCCCTCCATAGCCCAGGAGACCCTCCAGCACAGAGCAGGAGCTGATCCTGGGCTCCCCTGGCCCTGAAGGTTCAGTTTCACACTGGGCGGAGACTGTATCGCAGAGGGAGGGGGGATCCTGATTAAACTTTCTAACCGAGATTAGGCTAGAACTTGTGATATGTGACCCTACCCGTCGAGACCCCGACTATCGCACTGTGTCCTGACTGAAGGTGAAAGGAAAAAATCTGTCTCGTGTCTCACATCCAACAGACTCCGAGCACCAGGCAATGCTACGTTCCAAAAGCAGGGTTAACGGGAACGAAAGCCACTCACTGAGTGGTGGCCTGACATTTACAAACAGTTCCAGCTGCTCTCGATTGACCCGAGCAGCAAGGGATTGGATTTGCCTTAAAGGCACAGGCCAGGTTCGCAGCTGAGCATTGCAACCATGAGCAACGCCAGAGGGGATCCGCCACAGTGCTCCGCCCCGGTGAGAGCTCGTGTTCTCCCTGACCCATGGGCTCACTAGCTTCACCCTGCCTAGTCCAGGGGCACAGGGCAATTCCTGTGCGCCAGTCTAAAAGCGCTAATTCCGCACAGCCCAGGGACTGGAAACTGTCCCGTCTGCGTCAGTGGGCACGAGCCTGAGATCCCAAAGCCCCTCTCCCCTACCCAGCGCCACCCCACCGCCTTCCCCCAGAATGCAGGGGGCTCCCAGGGCATGGCACAGCCTCCAAGCCTGTGAGACACAGTCCTGTCTCAATCCAGATCCAGTTTCTTGTCCTACACCAGGACTTGCCCCTGGCATGTGGAGCAGTGGAGATTCTGAGACACACTGGGAGTGACTCTCAGTCAGGGGCCGCTGTGAATCTCAGGGCTCCTCCAGTATGTCACGAGCTGTTGATTTAACACGTCCAATGTCTCCAATGTCTCCTGGGCCTCCTCTGTCCACCGGCTCCGCTATGACCGAGCTGGACAGGGAGTCTTGCCTCCCCCCATGTCTGCTCTCACACGGCAGGGAGCGCAGCACCAGGATTGGCAGCTGTATCATATCCGAAGGTTATAAACTGACACCAGAAGGCAGGCTGGAGACACTGACTGTACTCCGCAGATTCGATACTCAGTCGGTCCGCAGTCAGTCAACACCAGCCAGGGTGAAGGAATAGGCTCCCTCTACACCATCCCATCAAACACTCCCCCTACACTGTCCCATCAAACACTCCCCTACATTGTCCCATCAAACACTCCCCTACACTGTCCCATCAAACACTCCCCGTACACTGTCCCATCAAACACTCTCCAAATACTGTCCCATCAAACACTCCCCCTACACTGTCCCATCAAACACTCCCCATACACTGTCCCATCAAACACTCCCCATACACTGTCCCATCAAACACTCCCCATACACTGTCCCATCAAACACTCCCCATACACTGTCCCATCAAACACTCCCCCTACACTGTCCCATCAAACACCCCCCCACACTGTCCCATCAAACACTCCCCCTACACTGTCCCATCAAACACTCCCTCTACACTGTCCCATCAAACACTCCCCCTACACTGTCCCATCAAACACACCCCCTACACTGTCCCATCAAACTGTCCCTCTACACTGTTCAATCAAACACTCCCCCTACACTGTCCCATCAAATACTCCCCCTACACTGTCCCATCAAACACTCCCCCTACACTGTCCCATCAAACACTCCCCCACACTGTCCCATGAAACACTCCCCATACACTGTCCCATCAAACACTCCCCCTACACTGTCCCATCAAACACTCCCCCGACACTGTCCCATCAAACACTCCTGCTACACTGTCCCATCAAACACTCCCCCTACACTGTCCCATCAAACACTCCCCCTACACCGTCACATCAAACACTCCCCCTACACTGTCCCATCAAACACTCCCCCTACACTGTCCCATCAAACACTCCCCATACACTGTCCCATCAAACACTCCCCCTACACTGTCCCATCAAACACTCCCCCTACACTGTCCCATCAAACACTCCCCATACACTGTCCCATCAAACACTCCCCCTACACTGTCCCATCAAACACTCCCCCTACACTGTCCCATCAAACACTCCCCCTACACTGTCCCATCAAACACTCCCTCTACACTGTCCCATCAAACACTCCCCCTACACTGTCCCATCAAACACTCCCCCTACACTGTCCCATCAAACACTCCCCCTACACTGTCCCATCAACACTCCCCCTACACTGTGCCATCAAACACTCCCCCTACACTGTCCCATCAAATACTTCCCCTACACTGTCCCATCAAACACTCCCCCTACACTGTCCCATCAAACACACCCTCTACACTGTCCCATCAAACACTCCCCCTACACTGTCCCATCAAACACTCCCCGTACACTGTCCCATCAAACACTCTCCAAATACTGTCCCATCAAACACTCCCCCTACACTGTCCCATCAAACACTCCCCATACACTGTCCCATCAAACACTCCCCATACACTGTCCCATCAAACACTCCCCCTACACTGTCCCATCAAACACTCCCCCTACACTGTCCCATCAAACACTCCCCCTGCACTGTCCCATCAAACACTCCCCCTACACTGCCCATCAAACACTCCCCATACACTGTCCCATCAAACACTCCCCATACACTGTCCCATCAAAGACTCCCCCTACACTGTCCCATCAAAGACTCCCCCTACACTGTCCCATCAAACACTCCCCCTACACTGTCCCATCAAACGCTCCCCCTACACTGTCCCATCAAAGACTCCCCCTACACTGTCCCATCAAACACACCCTCTACACTGTCCCATCAAACACTCCCCCTACACTGTCCCATCAAACACTCCCCCTACACTGTCCCATCAAACACTCCCCCTACACTGTCCCATCAAACACTCCCCCTACACTGTCCCATCAAACACTCCCTTTACACTGTCCCATCAAACACTCCCCCTACACTGTCCCATCAAACACTCCCCCTACACTGTCCCATCAAACACTCCCCCTACACTGTCCCATCAAACACTCCCCCTACACTGTCCCATCAAACACTCCCCCTACACTGTCCCATCAAACACTCCCCCTACACTGTCCCATCAAACACTCCCCCTACACTGTCCCATCAAACACTCCCCCTACACTGTCCCATCAAACACTCCCCCTACACTGTCCCATCAAACACTCCCCGTACACTGTTCCATCAAACACTCCCCCTACACTGTCCCATCAAACACTCCCCCTACACTGTCCCATCAAACACTCCCCCTACACTGTCCCATCAAACACTCCCCCTACACTGTCCCATCAAACACTCCCCCTACACTGTCCCATCAAACACTCCCCCTACACTGTCCCATCAAACACTCCCCATACACTGTCCCATCAAACACTCCCCCTACACTGTCCCCATCAAACACTCCCCCTACACTGTCCCATCAAACACTCGCCCTACACTGTCCCATCAAACACTCGCCCTACACTGTCCCATCAAACACTCCCCCTACACTGTCCCATCAAACACTCCCCATACACTGTCCCATCAAACACTCCCCCTACACTGTCCCATCAAACACTCCCCCTACACTGTCCCATCAAACACTCCCCCTACACCGTCCCATCAAACACTCCCCCTACACTGTCCCATCAAACACCCCCCCTACACTGTCCCATCAAACACTCCCCCTACACTGTCCCATCAAACACTCCCCCTACACTGTCCCATCAAACACTCCCCCTACACTGTCCCATCAAACACTCCCCCTACACTGTCCCATCAAACACTCCCCCTACACTGTCCCATCAAACACTCCCCCTACACTGTCCCATCAAACACTCCCCCTACACTGTCCCATCAAACACTCCCCCTGCACTGTCCCATCAAACACTCCCCCTACACTGTCCCATCAAACACTCCCCTACACTGTCCCATCAAACACTCCCCCTACACTGTCCCATCAAACACTCCGCTGCACTGTCCCATCAAACACTCCCCCTACACTGTCCCATCAAACACTCCCCCTACACTGCCCCATCAAACACACCCCCTACACTGTCCCATCAAGCACTCCCCCTACACTGTCCCATCAAACACTCCCCCTACACTGTCCCATCAAACACTCCCCCTACAATGTCCCATCACACACTCCCCCTACACTGTCCCATCAAACACACCCCCTACACTGTCCCATCAAACACTCCCCCTACACTGTCCCATCAAACACTCCCCCTACACTGTCCCATCAAACACTCCCCATACACTGTCCCATCAAACACTCCCCCTACACTGTCCCATCAAACACTCCCCCTACACTGTCCCATCAAACACTCCCCCTACACCGTCCCATCAAACACTCCCCCTACACCGTCCCATCAAACACTCCCCCTACACTGTCCCATCAAACACTCCCCCTACACTGTCCCATCAAACACTCCCCCCTACACTGTCCCATCAAACACTCCCCCTACACTGTCCCATCAAACACTCCCCCTACACTGTCCCATCAAACACTCCCCCTACACTGTCCCATCAAACACTCCCCCTACACTGTCCCATCAAACACTCCCCTACACTGTCCCATCAAACACTCCCCCTACACTGTCCCATCAAACACTCGCCCTACACTGTCCCATCAAACACTCCCCCTACACTGTCCCATCAAACACTCCCCCTACACTGTCCCATCAAACACTCCCCCTACACTGTCCCATCAAACACTCCCCCTACACTGTCCCATCAAACACTCCCCTACACTGTCCCATCAAACACTCCCCCCTACACTGTCCCATCAAACACTCCCCCTGCACTGTCCCATCAAACACTCCCCCTACACTGTCCCATCAAACACTCCCCCTACACTGTCCCATCAAACACTCCCCCTACACTGTCCCATCAAACACTCCCCCTACACTGTCCACTGTCCATCAACACACCCCCTACACTGTCCCATCAAACACTCCCCCTACACTGTCCCATCAAACACACCCCCTACACTGTCCCATCAAGCACTCCCCCTACACTGTCCCATCAAACACTCCCCCTACACTGTCCCATCAAACACTCCCCCTACACTGTCCCATCAAACACTCCCCATACACTGTCCCATCAAACACTCCCCCTACACTGTCCCATCAAACACTCCCCCTACACTGTCCCATCAAACACTCCCCCTACACTGTCCCATCAAACACTCCCCCTACACTGTCCCATCAAACACTCGCCCTACACTGTCCCATCAAACACTCCCCCTACACTGTCCCATCAAACACACCCTCTACACTGTCCCATCAAACACTCCCTCTACACTGTCCCATCAAACACTCCCCCTACACTGTCCCATCAAACACTCCCCCTACACTGTCCCATCAAACACTCCCCATACACTGTCCCATCAAACACTCCCCCTACACTGTCCCATCAAACACTCCCCCTACACTGTCCCATCAAACACTCCCCCCTACACTGTCCCATCAAACACTCCCCCTACACTGTCCCATCAAACACTCGCCCTACACTGTCCCATCAAACACTCCCCCTACACTGTCCCATCAAACACACCCTCTACACTGTCCCATCAAACACTCCCCCTACACTGTCCCATCAAACACTCCCCCTACACTGTCCCATCAAACACTCCCCCTACACTGTCCCATCAAACACTCCCCTACACTGTCGCATCAAACACTCCCCCTACACTGTCCCATCAAACACTCCCCCTACACTGTCCCATCAAACACTCCCCCTACACTGTCCCATCAAACACTCCCCCTACACTGTCCCATCAAACACTCCCCCTACACTGTCCCATCAAACACTCCCCCTGCACTGTCCCATCAAACACTCCCCCTACACTGTCCCATCAAACACTCCCCCTACACTGTCCCCTCAAACACTCCCTCTACACTGTCCCATCAAACACTCCCCCTACACTGTCCCATCAAACACTCCCCCTACACTGTCCCCTCAAACACTCCCTCTACACTGTCCCATCAAACACTCCCCCTACACTGTCCCATCAAACACTCCCCCTACACTGTCCCATCAAACACTCCCCCTACACTGTCCCCTCAAACACTCCCTCTACACTGTCCCATCAAACACTCCCCCTACACTGTCCCATCAAACACACCCTCTACACTGTCCCATCAAACACTCCCTCTACACTGTCCCATCAAACACTCCCCCTACACTGTCCCATCAAACACTCCCCCTACACTGTCCCATCAAACACTCCCCCTACACTGTCAGGTTCGAGGTTGCGCACTTCGCTAGTAGACTTGTCCATTAATCTATTGTTTCCCCCAGGGCCCGCTCGGAGACACGGAGGGAGAGGTCCCGAGAGGCGGCGAGGTGTCGGCGTGACCAGGAGAGCGAGGTGTTCGGTCAGCTCGCCCGCCAGCTGCCCCTCCCCCACCGGGTCAGCACCCACCTGGACAAGGCCTCCGTCCTGAGGCTCACCATTAGCTTCCTGCGCCTGCGGAGCCTCCTGGCAACAGGTGAGGCGCTCACGGTAACACCATGGCAGCCACTGATACTGGAGCCCGGGTAATGGAGGGGGAAACTCTGCCAGGGTCAGTGGAGCGAGCTCAGGGAACGGTACCTGCCCGATTCCCCCCCGGCCCCCAGCTCCCAGCCCCAGGCCCAGCCCCCAGCCCCAGACCCGAGCCCCAGCCCCCAGCCCCAGCCCCCAGCCCCAGACCCGAGCCCCAGCCCCCAGCCCCAGCCCCCAGCCCCAGACCCGAGCCCCAGCCCCCAGCCCCAGCCCCCAGCCCCAGACCCGAGCCCCAGCCCCCAGCCCCCAGCCCCCAGCCCCAGACCGCAGCCCCCAGCCCCCAGCCCCAGACCCGAGCCCCAGACCGCAGCCCCCGGCCCCCGGCCCCCGGCCCCAGACCGCAGCCCCAGCCCCAGACCCCAGCCCCAGCCCCCAGCCCCCAGCCCCCGTCCCCCGGCCCCAGACCGCAGCCCCCAGCCCCCAGCCCCAGACCCGAGCCCCAGACCGCAGCCCCCAGCCCCCGGCCCCGGCCCCAGCCCCCAGCCCCCAGCCCCAGCCCCCAGCCCCAGCCCCAGGCCTAGCCCCCAGCCCCCAGCCCCCAGGCCCAACCCCAGCCCCCAGCCCCCAGCCCCCAGCCCCCAGGCCCCAGGCCCAACCCCAGCCCCCAGCCCCCAGCCCCCAGCCCCCAGCCCCAGGCCTAGCCCCCAGCCCCCAGCCCCCAGCCCCAGGCCTAGCCCCCAGCCCCCAGCCCCCAGGCCCAACCCCAGCCCCCAGCCCCCAGCCCCCAGCCCCAGGCCCCAGCCCCAGCCCCAGCCCCAGCCCCCAGCCCCCAGCCCCCAGCCCCAGCCCCAGGCCCAGCCCCCAGACCCCAGGCCCCAGCCCCAGCCCCTACTGCTGCCGCTGAACTCCGCACTGACCAGCCAACCAACCAAGGCTTCCTGCTCCAGGGAACTCACCAGGGATCACCAGAATCAACAGGTTTCACCAGAGTCACCAGGGTTTGCCAGGGTTCATCAGGTTCAGCAGAGATCACATAAGAACATAAGAAATAGGAGCAGGAGTCGGCCATTCGGCCCCTCGAGCCTGCTCCGCCATTCAATGAGATCACGGCTGATCTTCTGCCTCAGCTCCATTCACTGGCCCTATCGCCGTATCCCTTGATGCCCTTACTCGTCAGAAATCTATCGACTTCTGTTTTGAATATATCCAATGACTGAGCCTCCACAGCCCTCTGGGGTAGAGAATTCCAAAGATTCACCACCCTCTGAGTGAAGAAATTTCTTCTTATCTCAGTCCTGAATGGCCGACCCTTTATCCTGAGGCTGTGGCCCCTGGTTCTAGACTCCCCAGCCAAGGGAAACATTCTCCCAGCATCCATCCTATCAAGCCCTGTAATAATGTTGTATGCTTCAATGAGATCCCCTCTCACTCTTCTGAATTCAAGAGAATACAGGCCTAGTTTACTCAATCTCTCCTCATACAACAGTCGCGCCATCCCAGGAATCAATCTCGTGAACCTTTGTTGCACTCCCTCTATGGCAAGTATATCCTTCCTTATGTAAGGAGACCAAAATTGTACACAATACTCCAGGTGTGGTCTCACCAAGGCCCTATATAATTGGAGTAAGACTTCTTTACTCCTGTACTCAAATCCTCTTGTAATGAAGGCCAGCATACCATTTGCCTTCCTAATGGTTTGCTGCACCTGCACATTCACTTTCAGTGACTCATGTACAAGGACACCCAGGTGCCTTTGAGCATCTGCATTCCCCAATCTTTCACCATTTAGGAAATACTCTGCTTTTCTACCAAAGTGGATAACTTCACATTTATCCACATTATTATCCATCTGCCATATTCTCGCCAACTCACTGAGCCTGTCGAGATCCCCTTGAAGCCTCTTCACATCCTCTTTGCAACTGACACTGCCACCTAGCTGTGTATCATCAACAAATTTGGAAATGTTACATTTAGTCCCCTCATCCAAATCATTGATATAGATTGTGAATAGCTGGGGCCCAAGCACCGATCCTTGAGGTACCCCACTAGTCACAGCCTGCCATCCTGAAAAAGACCCGTTTATCCCTACTCTTTGTTTTCTGTCTGTTAACCAATTCTCAATCCATCCATATTACCCCCCAATTCCATGTGCCCCAATTTTGTTCTCCAACCTTGTGTGGGACCGTATCGAAGGCCTTCTGAAAATCCAGATACACCACATCTACCGGTTCCCCTTTGTCTACTCCACTAGTTACATCCTCAAAGAACTCCAATAGGTTTGTCAAACAGGATTTCCCTTTCATAAATCCATGCTGACTCTGCCCAATCTTACTATTAGTTTCTAAGTGCCCAGTTATTGCATCCTTTATAATAGATTCCAGCATTTTCCCAACTACTGATGTGAGACTAACAGGTCTGTAGTTCCCCGTTTTCTCTCTCCCTCCTTTCTTAAATAGCGGGGTTACATTTGCTATCCTCCAATCTGCAGGGACCGTTCCAGAATCTATACAATTTTGGAAGATGACAACCAATGCGTCCACTATCCCAATGGCCACCTCTTTCAAAACCCTAGGATGTAGGTCATCCAGTCCTTGGTATTTATCGACTTTTAGTCCCATTAATTTTGCTAGTACTGTTTTTTTACTAATAATAATTTCTTTAAGTTCCTCATTCTCGCCACACCCCTTGGCTTTCTCGTATTTCTGGGAGGTTTTTTGTGCCTTGTAGCAGAGGGCATTGATCACGATCTTTCAACACTCATTGGATACAGGAGCAGTGCTGGAGGATTGCTAATGTTATACCAATATTCAACAAAGGGCAGAGGGCTAAACCAGGAAACTACAGGCCAGGCAACCTAACGTTGGTGGTGGGGAAGTTATTGGAAACCATTATCAGGAACAAAATATACTTTCATTTGGGAAGGCATGGGTTAATCAACGAGAGGC